>NC_080165.1:38551763-38802181 GCF_950295315.1 Erinaceus europaeus
TAGAATCTGAGAGAACCTAGAGTAAAGTTTAGATAAATTGAATTTTTAGTCCAGAGAAATCAGACCCACTTTTTCAGAGCTCAATGTCCTGAAAGAAAGTGAATATTTTTAAGTCTGACTTCTAATTTATTTATCAGGAAACACACACACACACACACACACACACACACACACACACACACACACACACTTACAGTTACTTGAACATTTTAGGATTTAATCTTTTGTAATCTAAGCATTCCTCAGTTTGAATTTTCTTACCCGTGTTTCATAAGTCACCAGATTTACAAACCCTCATTTCCCCGAATATTGCTTTTGTTTCTTCAATTAACACTTAGGTGTGCTGACATATTTTGTTAGTCATCAAGGTAACTCCATTGTTTCCCTTTTGGACTAATTACTCAGGACTTATACATGAGCTCCCAGCAGTCATAATTATGTATCTTTGTCAAGAAAATTTCCTCAATGAAATAAAATTAGTTTCCTTTTTGGTTTTTTTTTCTTGGTAGTAATTAATTTACTAGACCTCTGTATCATTTTTGTCCATGTGGAAAATAGCAGTGGCAAAGAACATAGCCATTTCTCTTTAAATATGTTCAGTGTGGTGTTTGCAACAACTGTTAAATACTGTTTGCCACTATAAGGGAATGGGTATTTTCTCACTCATAGACTATGCTGGGATTTCTCTGTTAACTGTAGCCTATTTGGTATATCAACTTTCATCATTCTCAGTTACCTTAGTTGCTTTTGAAATAAGATAGAACCTTTATTGAAAACCACCATGTAGCATGCTATCACAGTGGGAATAAAGATAAAGACGAAATACTTAAAAGGTACTTTTGAGCTCCAAAGGTTTAAAGCTATACATTTTTCTTACTTTATACAAATGGATGATAATACCAAATTGTTTCTGTGAAATTGGGTAAGATTTCATTCCCTTTAAAATGCCATAATAAAAACCACTTTTCACTGGATGACTGGCAAAGCTGACAGGTTCCCCTCTAACCACTTCACAAAGGTGTGTCTATCACCCTTGGGCTGGCTTCCTTATATGTGGTTGACTTCCTTATAGATTTTGTTTTGCTTAATGGTAAGGGTATGAACCCCTAGTCATGTGAGAGGCACTTGCACCATAGTAGGAAATGCGGACCTACCACCCAAATCACTTGAGTTTACTTCCTAAAGCCTTCTCAGCTCAGCATACTGCTCTGCTTCGCAACCCCTTGGAAACTCATACAGCCTCCAGATGATCTTATGGTGGAAGCTCTTATGTTAGGAACTTATGGTGATATGTAAAGTGGGCTCTGTGGAGCAATAGTTTATGCACTCGTAATACACATTTCTTGTAAAAAGAGTTGCATGGCCAATATAAATTTGGGTAATGGCACATTATACAAAGTTAGGCCATTTTCCTTGTTAGAGTATTTGTCAGATCTTTTCATATGGAAACATTCCACAATTTGTGGACTTTGTACTCTGGTTGCTGAAGATTATTACTCCCTGGAGCACAATTTGAAAAGTACTGGGGTTCTTAAAAAAGTAGTGTTTCTGCACATGACTGCTTCCTTGTTGGTTGTAAAGAATGGAGAATTACTGCAGAAAACTATGTCAGACAGCTTTTGTGTGGTTCTTATCGTCATATCAATAGCCACCCACCACCAGAGTTTCTGTGTGCTCTCCTGGCCATGATTACCATAGTTACTATAAAGTCTAAGAAAGTTTAGTTGCCATTTATTCTGCAAGTTTGTATGCTTTAGTGCTCTATATTCCATATTTAAGCAAAATTATCCAGTAAGTCATCTTTCACCTCTTATTTCTCTTAACACAAACACCTCCACTTCCATCTATTTGTCCCAAACAATACAGTAACATTTAAAATTGCAGAGTACTATTCCATTCAATATATATGTTCTGTTCCATTAGTCTGAGTGCTTGTTTTTGTTTCAATACCACATTGTTTTGCTTATGTTTCACTGTAGTATACTTTGATTACTGGAAGTGTGTCCTTTACACACACACACACACACACACACACACACACACACACACACCCCATACATATACATACCCTACCACCATTCTTTAAGAAATCTTTATATTCATTTATTTTTAGTGATAGATAGATAAGTAGCTAGGGACATCAGAGCACTGCTCCACTTTGGCTTACAGTGGTGTTGGGGATTGAATTTAGGAGTCTCAGGCAGGAATCTTTTTTGCATAACATTGTGCTGTCTCCCCAGCCTTCTACCACCATTCTTACACCATCCTTTTTTCCCATTTATTATCATTATTTATTGGACTTACCTTTGTTGAAGTAACACTGTGTATCATCATTATGTAAATTTCAGGCTTGCATTACTGAAAACCAATATGTGCATAGACTACTTAAGTTCTCCATTAAATGTCTAATTCTGTATGGCTCCAGGTGAAGTTTACATGGGCCATCTCAAAATTGAAAGATCCTCCTTGTAGATGTACATCTGCTGAGAGGCACCAGCTGGTAAGTGAGAATTGAATTTGAAGAGAAGGAGGAGGAGGAGATGTCCCAGGGAAGACCTGCAAATTTAGAACAGGAGGAGAAACTCCTGCTCTTAAGGAAGAGTTTGCAAAGAAGCAGAAAGAAACCATATTGTACTTATATCTCTAATTACCTCACTTTTTAAGGGGACTTAAATGCCAAAGATTAGGGATTTTCTGATTTCCATTTTACAGATTTCAAAACAAAAGTACTGAAAGGTATAGTATCTGGTACTTGCAGCAGGCTAGAAGGGCACTATTTATTTCTAGTGTATCATATAGCACCTGACTCAAAGCTACTTTTTTTTTTTTTTTTTACTAAGAGAGTGGGCTTAATCAGAACATGTATATTTGCCTATATCCTAAAAATATTGGCAAGATTCTGTCCATGTGCATCAAACTCTACCAAATCAGTCCAGCGATTGTAAATATACTTCATATCTTGTACAATAGTTTGCTATTTATACTATTGTAAATAGTGTAAGTATAATGTAAAAGAGCTTTGGCATCTTAAAACAAACACAAAGACAGTCATTCTGTGGTTGAGTTTCAAAATACTATAGCAAGAAAATGGATTTAAGCTATACTTTAAAAATATGAATAAAATGATAGATGTGAATTTTATTATTTTTTTTGTATGAGGTAAACTTTTAAGTAGTTTTAAAGTGAATGTGTATTCCTCCCCAAATTGTTAAAGTACCAAAAAGATCCAATTGAAAGTACAGACAGGTCTCATACTAGTTCAAAAAGGTATAAGGAGCAAAAGGGAACAATGACTGGTTTTCTTAATTAATTGAAAAACTGCTATTTCCCCTTCATTGGCATATATGTTTGCAGTAATTTTAATACTGAAATGAGTGATGTGGGTTATTACCCTGGGAAACAACAATTTAAGTATTTTCATTTTCTGCACAAGCTTCAGACAGAAGAAATAATGGAATAAAAAAAGTTTCTCTAGTGCGTAGATGGACTTAAGATAGTTTTTCACTTGTAGGCAGGTTTTCTGTTTAAGTTTTAGAAATTAGTTGAGAGAATAATCAAATTCTCTTTAGACTTTATTCCCATGTTCACCCTGAGGTTGTAATTTAGAAACATGATTATGGCTATTTAGCATTTTTATAATAATGAAACATTAATGAAAATGAATGAGAAAAACACTTTCATAAAGATAAAAGAGCCTAAAGAGGCTCTTGGCTAGTAGCAATATCTACTTATAAGGGGATATGAATTAGTTTGGACTGGTTTCCATGTCAGAAATGAGGAACTGTAGAACCTGGAATTAGGGAACCTGCAGGCAGGGGGCAGAGTGGGGAGTGGAAGGTGTACCCTTGATTAATGCATGTTTCCCTAGGTAGCTGCCTTCTTACAGCATTCTTTATTCTCCCTTCAAATATCAGTTGACTCTCTAGTCTGGAGTCCAAAGCAGAAGTCTTTGAAGAATGATGAAAAGGTTAAAGATCAATAGAAAGGGGTGGGAGAGAGAGAGAGAAAAAAAAGTCATCTAGGTAGGCAAGATCCTTTTTTAAAACAGTGTCTTATTTTTAGGTGAGTGAAAGTTCAGATAATTCAGCCATTTGTTGTCTCCTTTTTTCTTTTTCTTTTTATGAGGTGCCCTGAATTTTTGAGGGCAAATACAAAGCATGTGCTTCACTACTGTGCTATCTTCTTGCCCCCCATAATTTCTTCTAAAAAGAACGGTTCATAAGCATTCATTTTCTTTTAGCCAACTAACTTCTAAGTTAATTCTGTACTCCACAGCATTTAGTTTCAATTAGCAATAATCGCGCCTCGGATAAACCTCATTGGCTACGATACTGCCACTGCACAAAGCTAACATTTAATGTTAGCATGGTGAGTGTTCTTCCTGGAAGAAAGGGATAAGCATGGAAAAAACTATGATTTTCTCCTTATGAGGATTACAATTGATTCAGATACTCAAAGGTACCTTTAGGTCAGAGTCATATATGGTGAGAAGCAGAGTACAAGGAAAAGACTTTGAGAGCATGAGAAAGAGGTTCAATCTGATTCTGAGCCCAGGAATTAATACCTTAAGAAAGAGAGGAAGTTCTGATGACATAGGGGAAAATTAAGATAAGAAAACCAGAATGGATTTCAGTATTTAAATCTTAAATCCCTTCCCTTCCCTTCCCTCCCCTCCCCTCCCCTCCCCTCCCCTCCCCTCCCCTCCCCTCCCCTCCCCTCCCCTCCCCTCCCCTTCCTTTTTCCTTCCTTTCTTTTCCTTTCCTCTTCTTCCCCTTCCCCTCTTCCTCCTCTTTTTCTCTCCCCTCCCCCCCTCCTCCTCTATTGCTGGGGCTAGGTGCCTGCACTACTAATTCACTGCTTCTACGGTCTTTTTTCACTCAATTTTCTGGATAGGACAGAGAGAAATTGAGAGGGGAGGGGAAGATAGAGGGGGAGAAAGAAAGATAGACACCTGAAAACCTGCTTTACTACTTGTGAAGTGGACCGCCCCCCTGCCCCCCCAGTCCCTATGCTTTGTACTATGTGCACTTAACTCAGTGTGCCACTGCTGCCCCCCATCCCCACCCCACTTCTAATGCATTTCCAATCTAGAATAGTTAGACTGTGGTAAATTCTCCAGATCAGGATAGTAATTTCATTTACTATAATCAAGGAAGCAAAGGAATTATTCAGAAATTTGCTTATTTGAGTGGGGAGATAACAATTTTTATGCATAAGATTTTCGTGCTTAAGGCTCTGAGGTTCCACGTTCAATCCCCAGCACCCCAGAACTACCATAAACTGGAGTTGTACACTGCTCTGGTTAAAACAGTTCAGAAATGCATAACAAAAGCAACTAGTTGTGATTTTTTTTTTCCTTTGTTTTTTGGTGGTGCAAGTGGAGTTTTCCTTGCTGGTTTAATCTGATGTTATTTTTCATATTTTTTCTCAAGTAGATTCAAAAGTTGTTGTGCACTTTAAAAATCATAATAGTGGGATGTTGAGTGGTAGGGCAGCAGGTTAAGTGCACGTGGCGTGAAGCGCAAGGACCACCGTAAGGATCCCAGTTCGAGCCCCCGCCTCCCCAGGTGCAGGGGAGTCTCTTCACAGGCGGTAAAGCAGGTCTGCAGGTGTCTATCTTTCTTTCCTCGTCTCTGTCTTCCCCTCCTCTCTCCATTTCTCTCTGTCCTATCCAACAATGACGACCTCAATTATAATAATAATAATAACTACAGCAACAGCAACAAATAAATAACAAGGGCAACAAAAGGGAAAATAAATAAATAAATATTAAAAAATTATAATAGTGGGAGTGAACACCATTACTTGTACTAAAAAAGTACTGCCCATAAAGCAACAAAAAACATATAGTATATTACTTTACCACGCACACTATCCAGATTTGAGTTCAGTCATCACAGCAATGAAGGAAGCTTTGGTGCTGCGGTCTCTTTTACTTTCTGTCAATAAGAAACCAAAAGCTCAAAGCAGTAACAAAAACAAAAATGTGATTTTTCCTCATTAAGTGATTAGTAGACTTTCAGCCTTCACTGAAAGACATTTAACACATTCTCAGCAATCTCCTTATGATCCAACTCTGGACTTTGTTTCCAGCCTCAGTTACTTTTCTTAAATTAAGACCTTTCTTTCTTTTATTTTTTAAATTCTGTTTAATGTTTATGTATTCCCCTTTGTTGCCCTTGTTGTTTTATTGTTGTAGTTATTATTGTTGTTGTTCTTGGATAGGACAGAGAGAAATGGAGAGAGGAGGGGAAGACAGAGAGGGGGAAAGATAGACACCTGCAGACCTGCTTCACCACTTGTGAAGCGACACCCCTGCAGGTGGGGAGCCGGAGGCTCAAACTGGGATCCTTATGTTGGTCCTTGTGCTTAGCGCCATGTGCATTTAACCCGCTGTGCTACAGCCCGATCCCCCTTCTTTCTTATTTAAAAATGTACTTTATTGGAGGCAAGTTAATGGCTTACAGTATAGTTCTTGACACAGGTGCTACCTTTCATCTCCCCATGATAGGTGACTATGTGTCTGGAAGACACTCGCTACCCCATCCTAGGTCCCCTTCCCTCATCATACAAGCACTAGGACCCAGAGTAATTCGCTTTAGTGTACAGGACTCTTTCTTTGAGCCCTTAACTTAAGCTCAGCATTTTTCATGCAGATGACTATAGCCTTCTTTAAGACCTTAGAGCTCTCTCTCTCTGTCTTGAAAAAACAAAAACTTCTCATTGAAATTTCTTTAGAAGCTCCTCACTGCCCTTCCAACTTCACCTTCCAGCCTCCCGCATGCACATTGAAAGCTATTAAGACCTCTTGATTGCCTGAACCTTCCCCTGTCCTGCATGTGTCTAGAATATCCACTCAGCTCCTATCAACGTTATGTCCTTTAAAACTCTCTGTGGCATCACATTTTCTGGAAAATTTGACACTCTCCACTAAACAGATTGAGCCTTTCCTCAATCTGTTTCTTTAATAGTACACGAACTTTACCATTGTGTGTAAGATAGTGTAACACAGCTACATTTTATTTATTCATTTATTGGAGAGAGAGAGAGAGAGAGAGAGAGAGAGAGAGAGAGAGAGAGAGAGAAATTGAGAAGGAAGGGGAGATAGAGAGACACCAGAGCACTGTTTCAGCACTTGGGAAGCTTTCCCCTTGCAGGCTGGGATTAGGTACTTGAACCTGGGTCCTCGTGCACTGTGTGCTCAATTAGGTGTGACACTACCTGTCACCCACAATTTTAAAATTATGCTTATATTTGGATTTAGGCTTTTAAATCACTTTTTGAATCCCCCCCCCCCGTGTGTGTGTGTGTGTGTGTGTGTGTGTGTGTGTGTGTGTGTGTGTTGTGTAGGCTTGACCTAATGCACATGTTATTTCACTACTCTGGGCCATCTTTTTATAGATGGATAGGTTGGTAGAGAAATGGATGATAGAGGCACCAGCTAACCACAGTAGCTCCCTGTGGTATCATGACATCTTTTTTTTTTTTTATTGTTGTAGTTATTATTGTTATTGATGTCATCATTGTTGGAAAGGACAGAGAGAAATGGAGAGAGAATGGGGAAGACAGAGAGGGGGAGGGAAAGATAGACACCTGCAGACCTGCTTCACCATCTGTGAAGTGACTCCCCTGCAGGCAGGGAGCCGGGGGCTCAACCCGGGTTCTTAAGCCAGTCCTTGCGCTTTGCGCCACCTGCACTTAACCCACTGCGCTACCGCCCAACTCCCTTCATGACATCTTTAATAGTGTGCCAGGAATCAAACCTGAGCTACATGCTGTGTCCTACCTGGGGCACTATATCGGACCCTATGATACTATTTTTTATTTAACATCAGCTTGATTAAATCAGATTTACTAATCAAACATTTTCCATTGACATAGGGACTAGCAGAACCTCCATCTGTCATAGCACTGAGGAAAAGCAAGTCTATAAACCTATGTAAGGAAAAGCATTTTATTCTAATTCGGGAGGGGTAATAGGTTAGAGGAAGGATTGCTTACTTGACTTAAGTAATCAATATTAGAGCTGTAGGTGTAACATATGACTCTTTCTGGGAAAAACTGAAAAAATTAATCTTGTTATAACTTAATAAAAAACCAATGTGGTGAAATGACCCTTGAATTGGTGCACTGTGCTGCCAAGATAACAGCCTTAGGAAGATACCACTAAAAAATGAAGGCTATTAAAACCAAACTGAGTAGATGAATTTTACTCAATTTATATTATGAAGTTATTCTTTGTGTAGTAATACCTAAGCAATATTGGATTTTCCATTATGGGAGGATTTAAAAGCCACTTTGGACTAAAGGTTATTTACATTTCTAATTTCTCAAATCAAATAATGCTACATAACTTTAAAATTGTAACCCCACTCCAGAATGATCATAATAAATCTCAATTCTCAGCTTCCTCTCCTGTTCACACACAGACTCAGACCAATAATTCTTCTCTGTTTAGTTTTGTGTTCTGTTGTTTTAGATTCTAACTAGCAGAAGTGTCCAAAATTTTGGCATCTTTTTCTTTTCCTAGGCAACCAACTCTCATTGGAAGGGTGAGTGGCTGCATTGGCATATATGCTTACAACACAGGCACATTAAAAAAATATTTACTGACATGTAGCATAAATACAGAAGAATGCCAAAGTAATAATTAGACAACTTGATAAATATTTCTGAATTGAACTGACCTATATAACCTGCAGCCAAGAATCAAGAACCTTACCAATGTGAACGTTAATTTTTATCTTCCTGATACCAAATCTGTGGTATCTTTTCCAAAACCATTTCTTCAACTCTTCAATACCAACTAGGTTTGTTACAATGAAACTCAATTCTAACTCTAAATTAGCATCAGATTTTATATGTTTAAGGACTCAGTTCCAGAAGACCACCCTCATTTCAAATGCCAGTCACAAATATCAGATCCCCAATTTGACTGCAAAGTTTGTACACCCAGATTTGTTAATTTGACAAATTTGGCTCTCACTGGAAGGGTGAGTGACTGCATTGGCATATATGCTTATAGCAGGCACATTTAAAACAAATATTTACTGACATATAGCATAAATACGGAAGAATGCCAAAATAATAATTAGGCAATTTGATAAATATTTCTGAATTGAACTGACCTACATAACCTGTAGGATTACCACAAAACTGAGGATTAGATTTTACTTACTCAGAAACAGGTAGATTGTTACAAAGAATCTGGCTTAGAAATAGGTAGCTGGAAGAGGCATAAAGGATAAGGTGTGGTAGAGGCAAGGAAAGACTTGCATGCCCTCTTTTGGTATATTACCATCTTCATGTATTTAATATCCCATAAACTCTCTAAATGCTATCTTTTTGTGTTACTTAGTGTTCTTTATGCCACTCTTATAGACTGCTAAGATTTATTTGGGGCTGCAGAACTTCAGTTCATAGGCAGAAGGGGATGAGAACTTGATCCATTTATGCAAATTAGATTTTCAGTCAGTACAGTTCTGATTGGTGGAATTTTCCTCAAGCAGTGATTAGTCATTTCTGGATGATCTCTGACTTGCTGTAGTGCTGTTATCTAGCAGTGAATGAATCTGGATATAATTAAAATGTGTGCTGGATAAGCTTGGAATCTGATGACAACTTCTCAGCTCTGATTTTTACTGAGATTCAGAACGCTTCCATGTTTGTTAAATATATATGTTTTTCTTATTTTATTTTATGTGACTATCTCATTTGGTATAGTGGTAATTTAACTCCTATATGTTTCCACTTAACTTTGACCTATTCTATGCTTAAGATTCTGGCTTCTATCATTGTCTTTTATCTTTTTGCTTCAGCAACTTTGCTCTATGGACCAACATGGAATGAATATTCTCTTTTCTTTTTTCAAAAGACAAATGTAAGCTTGTTGAAATCAGGTTTCTCACAACAAATTTAAGGAGGTATATAATATACATTTCCTGATTATAAAAAAATGAATAACAGTCATGTGGACTAGAATAACTTTATAGAGAAACTTGGATTTGATCTGAAATTAAAACAATGGAAGGGTGGGGGTAGATAGCATAATGGTTATGCAAAGAGACTCTCTTGCAGGAGGCTCCAAAGTTCCCGGTTCAATCCCCCTCACTGCCATAAACCATAAATGACCATGCACTGGTTCAAAGAAAGGAAGAAAGAAAGAAAGAAAGAAAGAAAGAAAGAAAGAAAGAGAAAAGAATATAAAATAAATGGAAAAACAAGGAAGTGAGTTCCAGGGAATTTATTTGAGTAAAAATCTAGCGATAGAAAAGCTTAGCTACTCTTATTTTTCATAGGATACTCACAATATTAGATAGAAGAATAATAGTAGTCTAGTCTGCAGAGGTAAGCTGAGGTCAGATCATGAAGAACTTTCCATGTTAAGATAATGACTTTATATATTATTATGTAGCTGCAGAAGAAACAGGAGACTGACATGTGCAATAGTTTGAGTTGGTAAAAGGAGCGTTTTTAAATTTGTCAGATGGGTGTGTACACAAAAGAATTCTAGAATTTAGAAAGACTTGGAGAAATTATTTGACTTGCAATCATAATGTGTATAACAAGGTCATGACAGATTAATTCAGAGATATAGGAAAAGGGATAAACTGAAATCAATCATAATTTAAGTAATCTATTTTTAAACAACCAATTTTCAGTTGTTTTCAGAGAACATCAATGCTGTCCAAAGGCATAGGGTTTTCAGGATGTGGAACAGACCTTAGATATAAAGTCAGAATGGTACCTAAGGCCAGAGAGTTAGTAGTAGTGTTGTATAGGTGAAGGCTCATTTATGCAGGCTTTAAAAATGGAAAGAGCATAATGCTATCATTGCTAAAAGGTGGCAGAGATGGTGAATGGAGGAAGTTCAACCTAGAGTTCTCTTGAAGGGAGGTGGGCGGTAGGGAGGTTAAGTGCACACATGGCACGAAGTGCAAGGACCTATGCAAGGATCCTGGTTCAAGCCCCCCAGCTCCCCACTTGCAGGTGGGTTGCTTTGCAAGCGATGAGGCAGTTCTGCAAGTATCTTTTTCTCCCCCTCTCTATTTTCCCCTCCTCTCTCAATTTCTCTGTCCTAGCCAACAACAATAATAGCAGCAACAACAATAATAATAAAAGCAACATCAAGAACAACGGGGAAAAAAAAAAGACCATCAGGAGCAGTGGATTCGTAGAGCAGACACAGAGTCCCAGAGATAACACTGGAGGACAAAAAATTCTCTTGAAGATAGCAGAGTTTCTGTTCGAATAGCAGAGATTTACTATGACTTGTATTTAGTCACACCAGCTTTAGAAGCCAGTCTGAATCAACATTGCTGTCCAAATTCTTTAATTTCTAAAGTAACAGACAAAAATTGTTGAACAATAATAACATCTACAGTAGCATGTATGTATGTACTTGAGAGAGAATCAGAGTATTACTCTGACACATGTGATGCCATGGCTCAACTCTGGACCTCAGATTTGAGAGTTAGTTCAGTGCTTTATCCACTGCACCATCACCCAGACCACAACAACGGTAACTGGAAAGTATATTACTCCTAATCCACAAATGAAGTTTATTTGGGTTTCAGTTTAAAAGAAATAATTATTCTTTTTTTTAAAAAAATTTTTTATTATCTTTATTTGTTGGATAGAAACAGCCAGAAATCGAGAAGGAAGGAGGAGATAGATAGACACCTGCAGCCCTGCTTCACCACTTGCAAAGCTTTTCCCCTGCAGGTGGGGGGCCAGGGGCTTGAACCCGGGTCCTTTCACACTGTAACATGTTGCTCAACCAGGTGTACCACCACCTGGCTCCAGAAATAATTATTCTAATATAAACCCCTGTTCTGAAGTTTCCCCAGTAACTGTCCAGTGTTTCCTCAGCAAAGACAATTTGCTAAGGAAACAGGGCAAAGTTCTAAACTCCAATTAGCTAGTGCTGTCAGAGATTAATAATACTTTAGACCTGCTGGAAGCAACTTCACATTTGAGCCTTTTTCTACTGTGTCATGGCAACAATTTACAAATTTTAATATTAGATGTCCTCTTTGAGAAATTGCCATTTCTTATGCTATGGGAGTTTTTATGATTAGAAATATACCTCTTTCCTTGCAGTTTTTTTTGAGGCATTTATGTTACTCATTTTGCTTATCAGCAGTAGTTCAAAAATTTTCTACCACAGAGCAATTAATATCTGTCAGTAGAAATAAATTACGTTTTTCATTGCCTCTGACATGCTCTCAAATACTATTTCAAAGTGCCATAATTATGCATCATTGTGCTATACAGTTTTGGTGTCTGATGTAGTAGTGTATGAGGGACATGACTTATATATATTTACATATACATATGGAATATATATTTACACAAACATGTAGCATATTAGTACTGAAGCAATGAGGATAGACATAAGGACTGGGCTGTAAATTGGGGAATATTTTGTAGAATAATTTGCATTTATTTTTCTAAAGCAGCCTGCTTTTAAGAGTTTATGTAATATATATGTATTAAGTTGTATAAATTATGATTTTGCCATCAATATATTTTTCTTTGTCTCCTTTTAAATTTTTATTAGTGATTTAATTAATTAAATTAATTCATGATTTACAAAATTACATGTCAACAGGGGTATAAATCCACACTATTCCCCCTACCAGAGTTCTGAATTCCCAGTCCCTCCATTGCAAACCACTGCAGTTCTCTCAAGGCTGCAGATGTGGGTTAACTGTCATCTCTACAAAGATCTGTTCACATTTGTACATAATACCCCTGTTTTCTTCCACATCCAGTCCTCTCTTCCCCTCTAAGCCACTCATGACCCTATTACTACATCCAAATGTTTCTCCCTTTCCCCTCCTCTTTCTGTGGGTCCTGATGGAGCTGGAGTTCAGAGCCTTCTTATCTTCTTCCTCCTATCACTTCTCCCCCACTGGGAGTATGGATAAAAAATTGTTTTGGGGGTGCAGATAGGAGTTCTGGCTTCTGTGATTGCTTCTCCGCTGGACATAGGCAATGGCAGGTCGATCCATACTCCTAGCCTGTTTCTATCTTTGCCCAGTGGGCTAGTGCTCTGGAGAGGTGGAATTCCAGGACCTTTTGGTGAGGTCATCTGCCCAGAGAAATTAGTTTGGCATCATGGTAGCATCTGCAACTTGGTGTCTGGAAGGTGGCAGGACATAATGGTTAATAAACAGGAACAAAAAAGTAAGGAGGAACAGAGCAGATGAGATTAAAGATCTTACACTGGAAAAAAGCTCAGAAGTCCATTTTAGGCATATTTCTAGGGGTTCACGACTATGGTAGTTTTTGTTTGAGTTTGATAACCTCACATGAAGTTGCATAAGAGTATTGTCTGTGAAAATGGTGCCAGAGTAGAGAATAGGTCTAGAAAGGTGAATCAGGACAAAGAGTAGCTCCTATTCTTGAAAATATTCTGTGGATAAAATTAACTAGTTACGTCTGTCCACCCAACCCAGGACATGCATATATGTCTATTTAGCACCAGAGCCCATGCAATCTCTAAGTCCCTGTTGGTCTGAGCTTGCAGCTCATAGTCACAGCTTGGAACATTGCAGGCTGCACTCATTTCAGGATCAGTCTTCCTCGAGTGGCAGGGCAGGTTACCCCAGCCTCCCTTCAGTGACTGGGACTGGGGTAGTCCTTACTATCACTGCTTTAAGGTGAGGGCAAGGTCCTGGGAAGGCTCACAAGAGAGCTTATGATGACATTCCTAATGGAAGTGACCAGTGGTGGCCCAAAGAGGGTCCATTAGAGGTCTAAGCTCATCATATTTGTGTGGTCATCCAAGGATCCCTTGATTAGGGCTCCACATGATGAGGTGGCATGATATTGACCAAAAGGGCCATTATTAAGTGAGCCAGTCTCTTGCCCTTATCCAATGTTTGTAGTCCTCTTTCTATCTGATGACCTTAGACTTTCTCCCAGTTGTTTAAGCATTGAGTATCATTTGTTGAACCCAACTAGAATTAGTTTTTTGTCTAATTTGTCTCTTTGGGCCTTTTTGCTAAATTGCCAAGATAATTTAGTGTATGTTTAATCAATTAGAGAATTTATGATGTATTCTTTAGGCACTTCAACTAGGAATCCAGATTTATTAGGTATAAATCTAACTACTGAAGACTATTGAGTACTATTACTTTGAGTTATATAATTGTCCCGTGCTTATGTATACATATACAACTGTACCCAGTACCCTAAACCCTAGTCTATGTCTAGTATATGTAACTTTGTTAGACGATGTGCTTTCTAACATGGATGTGTAGGTAGTTCCATATGTTAGGAACCTGGTTTGAAGAGTTGCGAGGTTGATATCTCAGACTCTATATCTCTGGCTACAGTCCACATTAAGAATTCAGTAGTAGCCTAATTCAGTAGGATGGCAACACTAGTTGCTATTTGGTTTGTCCTCTTCTCTTCTCTTCTCTTCTCTTCTCTTCTCTTCTCTTCTCTTCTCTTCTCTTCTCTTCTCTTCTCTTCCCTCCTCTTCTCTTCCCTCCTCTCCTCTCCTCTCCTCTCCTCTCCTCTCCTCTCCTCTCCTCTCCTCTCCTCTCCTCTCCTCTCCTCTCCTCTCCTCTCCTCTCCTCTCCTCCCCTCCCCTCCCCTCCCCTCCCCTCCCCTCCCCTTCATCTTCTCTTTGCTGTTGTTATTATCCTCCACCCCCTCCTTTCTGCCAGAGCACTGCTTATCTCTGGCTTGTGGTGATATGGGGGGATTGAACCTAGAACTTGGGAGCCTCAAGCATGAGAGTATTTTTGCATAGCCATTATGCTATCTTTCTCATCCACCAATAATTTTTATTTTTTTATTAGAAGGTACAACATTCTTTAAAGAATGTGATACTATATAAATATTTAGAATATATCTTTTATTACTCTAAGGAAGAAGTATATACTATTTGCAAAGGTTTTCCTGTGTAGCGACCCTTTCATTATTTTTTAAAATAACTCTTTTTAAATATTTTATTTTAGCTTTATTATTTATTAGACAGAGACTTAGAGAAATTAAGAGGGAAGGAGGAGATGGAGAGGGAGAGAAACAGAGAGAGACTTGTAGCCCTGCTCCACCACTTGTGAAACTTCCCCCCCTATAGGTGGGGACTGGGGCCTTGAACCCCAGTCCTTGCACATTGTAACATGTGCACTCAACCAATTGCACCAGCACTGCTCCCAACCCTTTAGTTCTTGCACTTTAAGTCCATTGGGATCACCTAGTTGCTCTTTCTCACTCAACCATGAGTATTGGTAGCAGATAAAAAACTATAGTCAGATTACTCTCTATTTATATCTATTCTCATTTTCTTTTCCTTTGACACTGTAACTAAAACTTGACACCTTTTTGCTTTTCACTTTTTTTGCTTTTGGTGTCTTAATGAATTTCAGCTTGGCTGGAGGTTCTTTTTGCCAGTTTGTATGTTCCATTATAATCACTTCCCACTACCCACCTCACTCCAACTTCCGGTGATTATTTGGTGAGAGATTATCAGATGAGGTCAAACTGAAGGGGAAAGAAAAGAGACAGGGAAAACCTAGTAAACCACAAAGGATTTGAGCCTACTAAAATCTCTCAAATTACAGTTGGACTTAAAGCACAGACTGATATCATCAGTGTTAATGAATGAATGAGTCTACTACTACCTTCACTCATTATCATATAAGTCTTCTTAAAATGAGTGAAGGGGATCAGAATATATTGTCCCCAAACATGCCACATTAGCATAAAAACTGAGCCAAAGCAATAAAGAAACGCTAGAGGAGTTCTCTTTTTTTTGTGTGTTTTTTCTTTATTAATTTATTCCCTTTTGTTGCCCTTGTTTTATTGTAGTTATTGTTGTTGGATAGGACAGAGAGAAATGGAGAGAGGAAGGGAAGACAGAGAGGGGGAGAGGAAGATAGACACCTGCAGACCTGCTTCACCGCTTGTGAAGCGACTCTCCTGCAGTTGGGGAGCCAGGGGCTCCAATCGGCATCCTTAAGCCTGTCCTGCTTTGCGCCACGTGTGCTTAACCCGCAGCACTACTGCCTACTCCCTAGAGGAACTCTCTTAGCTATCTCCTTTTCTTACTAAAAGTGGAGCACAAATCTCTGTTCATGGAAATGTCTCTCCCTCAGGAGGGAGCAACTCTTAGTTATTGGAGAGGGCTGCTGTCATTGGAGGATAGTCTTAACTTGAATCTGCATAAACTTTACTTAATTAATCCCTATAGGCCATTAGTTTCCTCCATAACTTACCTACTCAAAATTTACCATATGTAAAGCCTTAACTCTTTCTTTTGTTTAGTTCTCTAGTATTCCCATGTTATTTTTTTGACAGTTTAACTTACTTATCCCAGATATTAACATTACAGGGTAGAGGAAAAATCATTTTTCCCTTCCATAAGAATTATTTTAGCCTAGTGTATAATCAGTGATACCATTCTGAAACAGAAGAACTTTGATAATTAAAAAAAAAAAAGGTTTCAGGGGGGCCGGGCAGTGGCACACCAGATTAAGCACACATAGTATAAAGTGCAAGGACCTGAGCAAGGATCCTTGGCCCCAGCTTCCCACCTGCAGAAGTGGGGAGGTCGCTTCACAAGTGGTGGAGCAGGTCTGCAGGTGTGTGTCTATCTCTCTCCCTCTCTATCTTCCCCACCTCTCATAATTTTTCTCTGTCCTATAAAAAAAAAATTGAAAAAATGGCCACAGGAGCAACGGATTTGTAGTGCAGGCATGGAGCCCCAGTGATAACCCTGGAGCTAAATTAAAAAAAAAAAAAAAAGAAAAGAAAAAGAAAGGGAGAAAGAAAGATTTCAGTAGTTATTTAATGCCATTTCTTCCTTTTTAAAAATCCCTTGAGGACATGTTGATTTACATGGTTGTTGTCAACATAAGTTCCACATCTCCACCCTACATCCTCTTTCTCCACCACAGGGCACTGGATCATTAAACCATCTTGACTTTCCCTGTCCCTCTCTGAGTCTCTGGCTTTGCTGCAAAAGACTAGTCCATTAAAGTTTCATCCTGTGCTATCCCTTGCTTTATTTCTTACTTTCTGACTATGAATGATACTATACAGAATCTGTCCTTCTCCTTCTGACTTATTTTGCTTAACATGATTCCATCTGTGTTGTAGCAAAAGAGAAGATCTCATTCTTTCTTAGAGTTGAATAGTACCCTACTGTATTTTTTTTTCTTTCTTTTAAGCATTGTATTGGAAGGTTAGTGGTTTATAGTTGTTGAAACATGAGTACGATTTCTCACCTCTTTGCTGTAGATATATGTGAAACACTCTCACTCCCAACTTGGGTCCTTTTCTATGATCATGCATCAGGACCCCAATACTCTGTCTCCATCCTCCCTCCCTCTGCTTCTTCAGAGTCCTTTGCTTTGGTCAATGCACCTCTACTAGCCTAAGTTTCACTCCGTGTTTTCCCCTTTGTCCTTGTTTCTTATGTTCCACCTATAAGTAATATAATTTGGTATTCATCTTTATCTTTCTATACTACAACTTCTTTAAGCATTCATCTATTGTCAGACACTTGGGTTGTTTCCAAATTTTGAAAATAGTGCTGCCATGAACATAGGCATGCATAGATCTAAGAAGAGTTTTAACTCCAATTTAAAGTTCAAATAATGTTACAATTTAAGTATAGTTAACATATAGGGAAATTTTGCAAACTTAAATGTAGTTAACATATAGGAAATATTGAGAGAGGGATCAGACTTCTCACTCAGCATGTCTCTATAGAAAATTTATTATCTCCAAGCACTGAGTCAAGGGTACCTTATTCCTGAGGAATTTTTTTTTTTAATGAATTTATTTCAGTGAATCTGTCCCCACTCTTTATCCCTTAACATTTTTGTTTTAATTTTTTAAAATTTTCATTATCTTTTATTTATTTATTGGATAGATATAGCCAGAAATCGAGAGTGAAGGGAGGGATAGAGAGGGTGAGAGACAGAGAGACACCTGCAGCACTGCTTTACCACTTGTAAAGCTTTCTCCTTGCAGGTGGGGACTGGAGACTTGAATCCAGGTCCTTGCACATTGTAACATGTGCGCGCAACCAGGTGCGCCACCACCTGGTCACTGTTTTTTTTAATTTAATGCTTTTGAGTTTATTTACATATGGATTTAATATACAGAGAATTACATGGTGATAATAACTTAAAATGTAGACATTTTGTAATCATCACAGTCATATTTTATCTTGAAATTCTGAAATTATTCCTTCAGGAGTAACTGCATTACTGTATATCATAGCAGGACAGCTCTGGACTAGGTGAAACTTTACTGTTTTCAGCATTTAAAAGAGAAGCTGTATTGAATTTCTCAATTGAATTAAAAACAGAAGCTTAGTGAGTAGAGAATTGTCTTCCTACACGGAACTCATGCTATCAGACTCCTAAGTAGAATTTTAGCAATTTATACTGGCTAAATAGCTTTCTGCAAGTCAAATCCATCTTCAAGGGAGCTGTGATTATAGTATATTTTTAATTATGGTGGCATTGAAAGTAATCAGCTCATATTAACTTTCTTTTAAATGGAATCAAGAAGCAGAGCCTTTTACTTTCCTAATTCCTTTGTCTGGGGAGTCACCCAGAATTCTTAGATGAGTTACTTCAGAATGAATGGCTTATTGTAGGACTGAGTTTTACTATAATGAGTAAGAAGAAGGGATATCAAAGTAGAAGGAAACTTCAAGATTATGGTCACCTCATTTTGCACCTTTCTATTTGATATCTAAAAACAAATGCCTAAAGTGTTTGAATGCACACACACACAAAAGAAACTAAAGTTTTTCACTGGGTTGCACATTGATAATTGGCAGTTATGGTTTTAAAGGAGCAAGGGCATTAGGTTAATTGGTATAATGTGAAGACAGATGCTTTATATTTTCAAACATCTCACTAGTTAATTCCTACTGAGCTTCTACTTTTAACAATTGTGCAGCAGTTCAAATTTTGAAAATATTTGTAGTCATTTTTTTATTTGCTATGTCTTTTTTTATGAGGTGGGTCAGTACATCTTTTTTTTATATGGATTAATCAATAACACTTGGAGTATTTGCATGTAATGGACACCTGTTTCTGCTCTCCAGGGGATTACAATTTAAATTTCACTTTTCAGTGTCTTAATATTTTAAAGGTCACACCTTTGTTTGATCACACTCCCCTTCCAGATAGACTAAACTAAGTTCTTCATACAAGCTATAAATTTGACTTTCATCCTACTGAAATGAGGCAACTACTCTTCTCAGTTTTTTAGCTAAGGAGTCCATGACTTGAAGAGCTTCCTTCAATGTAATGGAACCTGGGACATGCACATGGCAATGCACCACACTCTCCAAGTATTCAAGTTAGTTTTTTTTTTTGTCCCTCAATAATATCTTAATGCTTGATTCTTCCCAGAGTCTTGAGCATTTTTCTGGGATAATTTTAGTGGGCTTCTAGGTAGTGGATATTGATTGGAAAAGACTTTACTTGTGATTTTCTTGAAGTTCTTTAAAACATACCAGCAGTCCGTACCTTTTGTGCATACCGTGATCCATTTGAACTTTAATAACTGTCTTCCAGGATGTTTTTGTCTCTTGAAGGTTACCTTTCTTATGGATATGCATATTTAAAATTTAGTGAAAAATACCACTTATTTCACAGTAATTTCTCTTCACTAAATATACTAAATGAAGCAAAGCAAGAAGCATCATGCATAGATACAGACGAGTTAACTGAAAACACAAAACAAAACAAAGCAAAGCTAGTGTGGAGAGATAGGATAAGTTATGCAAAAAACTTTCATGTTTGAGGCTCTGAGCTCCCAGGTTCAATCTAGGGCACCGCCGTTATAAGTTAGTTGAACAGTGCTTTGGTTAAAAAATAAATAAACTATGAAAATTCGCTCACTCTTATTGAAGTTAAGACTTGTAGTGGAACATGAGCCTACTGCAACAGAAAGCCAGACACTCACACTGGCTTTTGCATACTGGGAAAGGCTCATTTATTGTCACTTAAATATGCATTGAATACAGGACTGATCCTCAAATGGGGTGTGTATTTGTTGGGGGTGGAGGCAGTTGAGGGTGAAGGAGGGGACTGGAAAACCAGGAGGGTGGTTACCAAGGAAAACTAGATGAGGATTTAAGATTGCTAGGTTTCCCTGCTTAGGGGATCATGATGTTTTTTTTTTTCCATAAATGTCCTCCTAAAATAAAACTTGTAACTCTTCTCATTATTCTGAAGGGTTAGACAAGCAGATAGGTAGTGAGGTATGAGTTTCTGATCATTTCCCTATTGTTTTCCAAATTCAGTTTTAGCATACTAACTATTCCATGCAAGACTGCACCTACAAGTAGAGACTTGTTTTCTGTCTGGCTCAATTCATCAACCTCAGGTCACCTGTCCCTTTAGGGCTAAGCTGACAACTCTGACCCTCTGGGGTCTAAGAGATATCTTATAGTGAATAAAGGGATATATAATTTAGTTGGACTAGGAAATTTACTCTCTTTAAAATCCCACTATTAAAAATCTAGTTGCTTGGAATAATACATTTTAAAAAGAAATGCAAATACTTGAGAGTAAACATATTACATTCATAACTATCAGACTGTAAATATTTAATTAACTTACTTGGAATTTGGCTAGGTGGACTTTGAACTATCATCATTTATTCACTAGTTACCATTATTAGTTGCTGTTAGAGCTTTTTGCAGCTGTGAGATTTCACCACTCTGGGTGGATTATTTTTTTTTTTTCCTTTTTTCAACACCACAGCAAAGTTCCACCTTTGTGACCTTTCTTCTTTGCATGGTGCTTCTATATGGAGACCAGGGGGCTCAAACACATATCCTCAGACATGGTAAAGCTTGCTATCTACCAGGTGAGCCATCTCTTGTCCCCCACAATGTTTGTCATTTCTAGAAGTTGTATTTTACCCATCATCTGTTCTTTTCTTTCTGTCTTGGTTCTTTTTACTTATTTGTCTATTTATTATTGGGTATTACTGCTATGGGCTGATGTTTTCAGAAACAGAGAGGAGAGAGAGAGAGAAAAGAGGAAGAAGAAGGAGGAGGTGGAGGAGAGGAGGAGGAAAGATATCACAATTTTGAAGATTACTTCAGTGCATTGAGGATTAAACTCAAACCTGGGACCTGAGCATGACAAAGCAAGCACACTACCCAGTCTTATTTCTATTTTCTCTTATTTCTCTAATCATTAAAGTAAACTTTTTTCTATTTCAACATTTTAAAAATTTATTTGTAAAAAGGAAACACTGACAAAACCATAGGATAAGAGGGGTACAACTCCACACAATTCCCACCAACAGAATTCTGCTTTCCATCCCCTCCCTTGATAGCTTTCCTATTCTTTAACCCTCTGGGAGTATGGACCCAAGGTCATTGTGGGATGCAGAAGGTGGAAGGTCCGGCTTCTGTAATTGCATCCCCATTGAACATGGTTGTTGACAGGTCGATCCATACTCCCAGCCTGTCTCTCTCTTTCCCTAGTGGGGTAGGATTCTGGGGAATCAGAGCTCTAGGACATATTGATGGGGTTGTTTGTCCAGGGAAGTCTGTTTGGCATCATGGTAGTATCTGGAACCTGGTAGCTGAAAAGAGAGTTATCATATAAAGCCAAACAAGTTGTTGACTAATCATGAACCTAAAGGCTGGAGTAGTGCAGATGAAGAGCTGAGGAGGGGAGGGGAATGTCTCCATTTTGTAGGTAGCTAGTAGGCATGTTTTGATTATATTCCAAAGGGCCTGTGGCTATACTAGTTTTTTTTTTTTTTTTCCCCCTGAGCCTGAAATCTGATATACAGGTGGATCCAAGTTATTCTCTGGGGAGATGATACCATGGCTGGGAAAAGGACCAGAAACCTGGATCAGAGAAGAGAGTAGCTCCTGAATATGGGGAAGGTATATAAATATTGTTGACTAAACCCCATTGGTTTGATCTGATCTGGGGACCATATTCAGCTTAGGAGCTTATGTGACCTCTGCATTTCTGTAGATCTGAGCTCACATTCTGTGGTCATAAGTAGGAACATTCCAAGCTGCCCTCATATCAGGACCCATCTTCCTCAGGTGTAGCATAGAGTATATTGTCCATCCTCTGAAGGGAGGATGGAACATTCTCTACCATTGTTGATCCAAGTTGAGGGCAAGGTCCTATGGGGGTCCACAAAGACGTATATTGTGTTGTTCCTGATAGGAATGACTGGTAACAATGGAGAGAGGGATTTATTCCAGGTCTAGGCCCATCATGTCTGTTTGGGAATCTCAGGATTCCCCAATTAGGGCCCCAGCTGATAGAATGGCATACTTTAATGATGACTAAAGAGTCATCACGAAAGTATGCCAGTCTCTTACCCTTATTCAGCTGTTGCAGTCCTTGCTTTGATAAGGATAGCTTGGGAGTGAGTGAGGGAAGTATAATAGGAAATAGGTGAGGAGGGTATCTAAGTCTAAGTAGACACTATTTCATTATGAACTTGATACTGACTCACTACAGACTATTGTGTATTTTTGCATTCAGGTATATATTTTGCCCTAATTTATGGGTACATGTGAACATATGCCCTATCTCATGGGACCTGTTCTATATCTAGGTTTTGGGACTACTGGGAATGGAATTAGAGAATCCTATGAAAGGAAAGTTCTTACCTGAGTAATGAGGGTGAAGGGTTGACATTCCATTTTTTGACATCTCTGGACACAGTCTGAAGTGTAGCATACGGAAGTGGTATTCATTGCGTTGGTTAGGTTGGGATCAGCAGATGCGATATCATTTGGTATGAATTGAGAGAAGCATGCAGGAAAATGAGTCCTACTCTAGAGGTTCCAGGACTGGGGAGATATAGGCTCTATAGAGGGAAGTAGAAGGTTCTTGCTGTCTTTGGGTTTAAGAAGGCAATAGATATTGCTATAGTCACATTATTTGGCAATTGGGTTAACTTTGAAAAGTCTCTTTATTAGGATTTGCTGTATCATATACAACATCACCATAATTTATGTCCTTTGACATTATTTGTATATACTGGTGCTATCGGTTGCTTCATTAAAATAAACTTTTAAATAATCTCTTAAAATTTAGGGGCCAGGCAGTGGCACACACCTGGCTGATCACACACATTAAATTTGCTCTACTATCTTCTGCCCTTGGGAGTTCAACAAGAACTATGTTATGCTAAGTCTGTTCTGTGTGGTTAGGACTGAGAAAATATCACTCAAAGAAAGGTCTGCATGCCTTTTTGCTGAAATCAGGGGATTTTCCTAGTTTGGGATCAATTTATTGTTAATTTCTTGGTTGAAGCCTTGTTCACTTTGTGAGTAGTTTGGATTTAAATATCATAGCTTGGAGTTTTAATTGTTGATCGACTCCAAGAACATACCAGATTTTTTGACATAGTATAAAGTTTTAAAGTCTACGTTCCAGGAACTGGAAATATTTGGAATGATTCTAGTTTCTGCTGTGTTCTAACCTTCTACTTGTCAACATTAACATCCTAACTCTGAATCTGTAGAGCTTATTTTCCTGAGACACTCTTCTTTACTGACAGTACTTGGTGACTCTCTTTTCTTCTGAATGTGGCTATGATAAAATATTTTTGAGTTCACAACAGGAGAACATGCACCACCAAAGCACATCATTTTACCAGTTCACTTACATGACTTTTCACCAAGGATTTTTTTTTTTGGAATTTGTAAATGAAGGGAAGTATGACTTGGTCCAGGGAACATTGTCAAAGGACGTTAGGCTTTGGGCACCTTGAAGGGACCAGTGGGAACTGAAGGAAGAGGATAAGGAGCATTGGCTTTCAGGTCATGAGTAGAAAAGAAAAGTGGGAGACGGCACAGGAAAGATGAGGGCATCAGCTACATATTCTTGCTTAAGGGTGATTTTTGCCCAATTCCAGAAATAGGATCTGTTGTTCTCTGTAAACACAGTGACATTTACTCAACCAGACCAAACCAAGGGGAAAGTAAAGCATCAGAGGCAGCTGGTATGACAAAAGGTCAGGGCAATTCCTACTTATCTTGTGTCATTTTACATTGAGTAACTTTTCTGTCCTTTCCCCACTGGTGCAGATTTGCTTTGAAATCAGTCTCACATATGTCATTTTAAAGAAAAATATTTTGATTAGGTTTCTTGATTCCCAATCATTTTATGCTTGCTAGTGTTTTCTGTTCAAAGTTTTACTGAATTTTCCTCTAGTAATGTTAAGAGCAGTCAATTAAAAAATCATTTGTGACTTAATATGGATTTACAAAACTATGTGATGACAGGGGTATAATTCTGCACCATTCACACCACCAGAGTTCTGTGTTCCTATTCCCTCCACTGGAAACTACATTAGCTTTCCCAAGGTCACAGATATTGTGGTCTATCCCCCCCTCCACACGGCCACAAGGGATGAGGGTCGGAGTGGGTTTCCAGGGAGTCCCTGTGTAACTCCAATGTGCCAGAGGAGACAAGCATTTAGCCCTAGGAAAGCCTCAATGGGACAATTCGTTTATTGAAATAAAAAGCAGGTAAATATAGGCCACAACTTGGGGGGAAGGTTTGAGATATCCATTAACCTAAACACAGAGCAATACAATGCATAGTTACATTTTGACCAAGAGACTGTTTGTTCATAAGCTTTACAATGTACATTTTTCTGGAGGTAAATTGCAGGCACTTTAGAGCAGCAGGGGAGAGGAAAAAGACAGCCTGAGCAATCAAGATGTTTGCTAGCAGTTTTAAAGTTAACACAGTAATCCATGGCTTTTAATTAAAGAAGGAAAGGGGAGAGGTGGCATGTGTAGAAAGGTGCCCATGTCCAGGGGTCCAGTCTCATAAATTCCAGAGACCAGGGAACCAGCCCTTGTCTTGACCTGAAGGGAGAGTTAGGGGTCAACCCGCTCAGATCTCATGGAAACAATGGCCTGGATTTTCCAGAACAGTGGGCCCATTCTCCAACATGATATGAATTGACTCTTATTTCTATAACTATATCTGTATTTATAGGTAGAAATTTGCCCATTTTTCTGTAGTCCTGCTTTCTCTTCCTAAGTCAAATGTACACCTATTACTACTTCCCAGTGTCCTTCCTTGCCTTCCTCTTCTGTCTCTGGGTCCTGATAGGATTGGAGTTTAGAGCCCTCTGGTCATCTTTCCCCAACATTTCTCTCTCTTTGCGAGTAAGGGCCAAAATTCTATCTTGGGTGGATAAGGTGGGAGTTCTGGCTTCTGTAATTGCTTGCATTGTTCTGAATACTTTAAATACATTACTTTTACCAAACAACACTATGAAGTAGGACTTATTAGCCATCTGACAAATGAGGAAACTGAGGTACAGGTTGTTTCTCACCTTGCTCACAATCACACTGCTAGCTTGTGGAAGTTCATGGATTAAAGGTAGTCTGTTACCTATCACAGGAAGATGAGTAACTATATAAATGTGTCAGTAACTCTACTGTAACCCATTATAAATAAATTATAAATAAATGTTAACAAATCTAATGAAGGTGGTCTGTTTAACTTCCCTAAAGTACACAGTCTCATGTCAGCCCTGGCTTCAGTCCCTGTCACGTGTTACATTGCAGGCATGAGGTTTCTTCCTTCCTTCCTTCCTTCCTTCCTTCCTTCCTTCCTTCCTTCCTTCCTTCATTTCTTTATTTCTTTATTTCTTCCTTTTTAAAAGATTGTATTTTATTAATGGGAAAGGAGGAGAGAGAGAAAGAACCAGATATCACTCTGGTACATGTGCTGCCGGGGATTGAACTCAGAACCTCATGCTTGAGAGTCTAGTTCCTTAGCCACTGTGCCACCTCCCAGACCACCAGGCACGGGATTTCTTGCACTACCTCCAGATGAAATCTCAGAAACAAGGATTTCAGTCCTATTCACCATTTTGATTCTCTATTCTGTTTTGGTGACTGAGAGAATTAGTTTGTTTCTGTGTTAGGTATGTCTTTTTTCATTTTTCTCTTCTGCCTTCTCTCATTATGTTGTGTTTGGACAAAAATGGTTCAGATGAAGGCTGCCAGGCAGTGTTAACTGGAAGTCTCTACTTCAGTCCCAGTAGCATCTATTTATTCAAGCATTCATTAGCATTTGGATGGACAAAGTACAGTGACTGACTTGGGCAGCTCAGGGGCTTCAGAGAGGAACTGGATGTAGCTTATGTGCTACAGTTTGTAACAGAATCGTTACTCTGTATTAAGTAGCTTCATTAATGTGGAGGAATTTGGGAAAAAGAAAGGGAGGTTCAGTTTTGTTTCCAAAAATAAAAGGAAATCTGAGGTCAGAGCTTCCCTAGTAGAAGCCTCTATCTCAAAGGTAATCTTAATTTTATCTCCAGGACCACTGCCATGAAATAAATTGCATGCCAAAGGCATATCTGGTGGTGGCAGATTTTTATGCCTCTATACCTGTATGTGGCCAGGTTCTGAGGCATGGGTGAAGGGTGAGTACAGAGTTGGCCAGAGAACCCCTGTGCTCAAGGACAGAGTTTGGAAAAGGAAGCTTTAGTTGAGGAACTCAGTGAGTCCTGGAGACCTGACTTAAGGAGTCAGGATTTTATTTTGCAAATGATATGAGGATATGAGTCACTAAATAATAACAAACTACTTGCTATTTGGGTCATTTTGTTTTGACAAAATTGTATTTCCTATTTATAAAGTCAGTAAAATATGAACATAACTATCCTTTAGGAATGAGACATTAAATTATAGAAAGACATAAACAATCACAGGTTTGAAGAATTTGGGAAAGGTGGCCTATTTAAATAAACTCTTTTGAGATTACTCTGTAAGTGCTCTGTAAGTCTTTGAAAACATTGCCAAAAGATATTTAAATATTCTCCCTAGTGAACTTTCATGAATATGGAACAATAGTAAAAAAGAAAAAAAATTTTTTGCCCTAGAGTTTTTATAGATAAGGGATGTTCTTAAAACTCCAGAGCATATAATATTTTAAAAATATAATTCACTGCTTATTTTCCTTTACATGAATATGGAGAAGTAGGTTATTAATTTTTTTGATGTAGAGTTTTTGTAGTGAGGAGATATTTTAGAAATTATTTAAAAAACTTCAGAGGATGTATATTTAAAAGATGTAATTACCTGCTTATTTTCTCTAGATCTTTAACATTTAAAGAAATTTTTGTTGCCCTTTTTACTGTTGTTATTATTACTATTGTTGTTGTTGGATATGACAGAGAGAAATTGGGAGAGGAAAAAAAAAGAAATTGGGAGAGGAGGGAAGGCAGGGAGGGTAAGAGAAAGACAGACACCTGCAGACTTGCTTTACTGCTTGTGAAGTGACCCCCCCCCCCCACAGGTGGGGAGCCTTGTGCTTTGCCCCATGTGCATTTAGCCCGCTGTGCTACTGCCTGGCCCAGATCTTTAACATTTTATTTCATTGGAAGCTTCCCTCCAAAACAAATAAACAAAACAATAAAAAAAGAGAAATGATTATTTTACCTTCTAATAACCTCATTTTAAGCTATAATGATAGCTTAGTGGACAACAGTATGAAATATACTTCTGTAAAATTTCTTGTCCTTATATAGACTCAATGTAGAATTTACTAGCTCTGTAAAATTCTCTTTTTATAGGCTTTTTAAAAATAGGCTTTTTGGTCATAATATTGGACAATCTTATTAGGAAACTACACAGTAAAACAAAAGAGCAATTTCCTTATCCTTTAAATGTATTTCTTGATTAATCACACACTATGCATAGCTGAAATTGATCATTAAAATGCTCATTTCTAACTTTAGCTGACTGGAGGTCACAGGTCTTAAAAACTGAAGGTAAAAATTTCAGCATATTCTTTGTTACAGGGATTGATAAGTACTTGAATTCCACAATTAGGGAAAAATGATTTCACCAGAGGAGGTATTTATAAATTACTTCTATTGTTATTGGTTGTCTTGACATCAACAATATCAAGTGCTTTGTGAATAGACATTCTGATTTTACACAAATAGTTGTGCATAAGCAAGAGCCCATCATCTTGTTATAATATTCAGTTTCCTTTCCATATACCTAATTGAAATGAACTTGCCCCTGCTGCTTTTGGGTAGTAGAAGATTTATGAATATCCTAGACTCTCAACAACTCAGGGATTTTTTTTTTTCCAGCTTTATTTTGTACTTCTCGTTTCTACTCACAGCATGTTGCCATTAAAGCTGTTCTATCAGTCCAATCTGTGTGTGATAGTGGAACACTGATTAGCCTCTTTGGATTATGTTGATTTTGAAATTCACTAGACGTTAAGTCTGTAAGTCATTTATTTCAAAATGCCTTGTAATCAAAATAAGAACATTAATGTTTTTTCTCTACCTGAGACCACTATGTAAATTAGCTCATAGAAATAGTTAGAAAAGCAAAGTGACTGAATAGGTCATTGTTGACCAAATAATGTAAAAGTCCACCAATTTCAAATTTAACCCAATTCCCCCACAGAAAACACTTTACAGTTCAATTAGCAGGAAATAAATTGCATGATGCCTCTAATCAGGAAAAAAAATATTGGAATAAATTCAATGTTGAATTACTACCTCTAACCTTTTCCTATTTTCTGATTTATCCTTTAAAGCCACCAAGGATTCAAGGATGATAATTAATTTTAGGGTGAATTACAAAAAGTAATCTGACTATAATCAGGTTTAATTTTCAGCTGGCATTATTATCATATCCAAACATCATTCTAGCTATTTTTTTAATGTGATCAGTGCATTGATTCTAAGATATTTTAAATTTTTTCTTTTCCTTCCTTCTTCCTTCCTTTTTTTTTTTTTTTGCCTCCAGGGTTACGGCTTGGTGCCTGCAGTATGAATCTACTGCTCCTATGGCCATGTTTTCTAAATTTTTGGATAGGACGGAGAGAAATTGAGAGGGGAGGGGAAGACAGAGAAGTGGAGAGAATGATAGACATCTGCAGACCTGCTTCACTACTTGTGAAGCAACCCTCTGCAGGTGGGGAGCTGGGGGCTCGAACCAGGATCTTTGTGTTGGTCCTTATGCTTTGTACTATGTGTGCTTAACTCGGTGCACCACAGCCCAGTCCCCAATATTTTACTTTTTTATACAAATTAAATACATTTTTATGTGTCGCGAGGAAACACTGTGCCTTGTGCGTATGTAATACTACCTCCATAGTCCCTTTTTTTTTTTTTTTTTTTTTTTTTACCTTCATAACCCTGTGCCTTCACTGCTCCTGGAGGCTATTTTTTCCCTTTTGTTGCTCTTGTTTATTATTGTTGCTGTTATTATTGTTGTTGTTATTGCTGTCATTGTTGTTGGTAGGACAGAGAAAAATTGAGAGAGGAAGGGAAGACAAAGAGGGGGAGAGAAAGACAGATACCTGCAGACCTACTTCAAGGTCTGTGAAGTCACTCCCTTGCAGGTGGGGAGCCAGGGTCTCGAACTAATGCCTGTCCTTGTGCTTTGTGCCATGTGTGCTTAACCTGCTGCGCTACTGCCTGGTCCCCACCCAAATTTTTATTTACTTTTTTTTTTTTTTTTGAAATAGAGAGAAGAGAGAGAGCTAGGAAAGAGCACCACTCCACTATCTATGGAGTCCCACCAGTTTTTGCTTCTGGTACTGTCTTGATTTTCCTGTGTGATGCCAGGGATTTAACCCAGGGCCTCAAACATGAGAAGCATATGTTCTATTGCTACCTCCGAGGACTAAAATATTTTGGTTTTTAACCTGAAAATAATGTCATGTATGTGTATTTCAATTCACATTACATTTACATCTGCTTCTATTATATACATCTGTGCTTACTGATTTACATATAGGTCTTTAAAAAATCTTTATTATTATTATTTATTGGCTAAAGATAGCCAGAAATCAAAAGGGGAGAGGGAGATAGAAAGAGAGACATTTGCAGCACTGCTTCATTACTTGCAAAGTTTTCCCCTGCAGGTGGGGACCCGGGGCTCAAACCTTTCACATTGTAACATGTGCGCTCAACCAGGTGTGCCACCACCTGGCCCCACATGTATGTATTTTCTGCTCTATCGCCAGTGTCAGCTAATGGTATTGCCTAGAATATTCTTATGGATCAAATGTAAACATATACTCTATTTTGCTTCCTGTTTTGTACTTCTTACTTCAACTTGGATTGATGTATTGTTTGCTAAAGTTTTTATTTTTAAGAACAATGTCACAATGAATATATTTTTGGTGAATGTTGGCTTTGAATATTAAAGTAGGTAACTTAACAGGAATTAAAAAAAGGCTTTAGAGAATATGGCAAAATCAGAGACATGAGAAATTGAAGCCAGGGACATAAATATCATGATTGTTCATTACATCTTTCAGCTCTAATTCCTCTAGTTCCTTTAGGCATCGTTTTCCCTTATTGCATACAAACTTTACTCATGTGAGGGGAACACAGTGATAATGTAGACAGCTCTTGAATTATATCCATGGCCAGAAGTAATGATTTATCTATGCCTAAACACTTCAGTGTTTAGAGAGATAATATTTATTTTACTAGGAGAAAAGAGGGCTATCTGTGAGCCAAGTAGCCATCCCTATTAACGGTACTAATAAACTATTACCATCCTAATAAGCAGTGTTTACAACAGTTTTAGTGAATTGAATTTATGGAGTAAAATAAGAAAAAACCTCTGGTTGAAAATAAGGTAATGCCAGGAAGTTTTTTTTTTTTGCAAGGGATGTGGGTTTAGAGAAGGATAGTACTCTGTGGAGTTTACTTTTGGCATGAAAGGAATGCCCTCGGGGGTCAGGCGGTAGTGCAGCGGGTTAAGCGCACGTAGTGGCGCAAAGTGCAAGGACCAACTTAAGGATCCTGGTTCGAGCCCACCTGTTTCTTCACAGGTGGTGAAGCAGATCTGCAGGTTTCTGTCTTTCTCTCCCCCTCTTCTCTCCATTTCTTTCTGTCCTATCCAACAACGAATGACATCAACAGTAACAATAATAACCACAACAAGGCTACAACAACAAGGGCAACAAAAAGGGGAAAAATCGCTTCCAAGAGCAGTGTAATCATAGTGCAGGTACTGAGCCCCAGTAATAACCCTGGAGACAAAAAAAGGAAAAAAAAAAAAACAGAAAAGAAAAAAGAAAGAAATGCCCTCATATTGTTTCTCCTCCAAATTGGTACTGGCGCTAGCTACTCTTTAATTATATTTACCATGTGTGCTATAGCAATTTGCTTATAAGTCTTCCTTCAGTGGACTGTGAGCTGCTTGACAGCTGGGGTCATGCCTTCTTCACATTCAAAAATATTCTTGTTCTAATGTGAATGCTTGATACTTGCTGAATGAATTAATTTAGGTTGTGTATTGTCTATCACATAATTAAGACACTGAATGAGAAAATTGCTGGATTATGCAGATCTTACATTTTAGAATTGTAAAGCAAAGCTGTTAAAGATTTTAAATTTACTCTAGCAAGTAGACAGGTTTGCATACCACCAGGAGGCTCACATTTTCACAGGGCACCCATTTCTTTTCCTCTGAATGTGTTCAGCCCCTTCCTGTGTTGGTTCAGAATATACTTCCTAGAATCTCCATCTGATCTTTAGAAGGACTAACTGTAAAATGTGGCTTCTTCATCCCATAGTCCTTCTTGATATTTGGAGAGATGCACTTCCTTCCCCCCGCCCCTCACTGGATGCTTATTAGGGTGAACACTAACTAACTTTTACATTAAAGGGAATTTAACACAAGGTTTACTTTGTGTAATATATACAGAGGGGAACTTTACTGGTTTACCACAAATGTCGGGAAATCCACCTACCCATTTTCCTTTGCTCTTATACTGTGAAACATTTTGATGAATTGCTAATGGTTTTGTGGTCTACCGCTAGCTGAAACAGATTGCTAGAAGATATATTAGGTGTTTTTTTAAAATGTATTTTCAGACTCAATATGGATTACATTAAGTCTAACTGCTACTAAAATGTCTAATTATTTTCACATGAACATTATCAAAAATCATATCTTCCATATCTTAATGCAGGACTTCTCATGCTTTCATTTTAGGTATTATTTTAAATCTCTATTTTAGTCTGTTAAGATAATTTTTGATCTTGAATTTTTTCTTATTTGTTATACTTTCCACATTATCATAATATGAATATTTGACTGTGATATATGGTATCCAGTTTCTGTCATAAGTTCATTGAGACAAATAGTAGTCAATGAAAGAGGCTGTTCTTCAAATGAACACCTGGAAACTGATGGATATTTTGGGAGTTGAGAGCTCTTTTAGTCAACATTTCTAAAATAAAGAACAGTCCTTCCCTTTACTACATATTCACAGCATTCTACTGATTTTTACTAAGTCCCCAATTTTTCGTATCACTGATATATTCATTTTTGATGTTCATCTTTTTTTTAAATTTCTTCATTGGGAAATTAATGTTTTACATTCAACAGTAAATACAATAGTTTGTACATGCACAACATTTCTCAGTTTTCCATATAACAATACAACCCCTACTAGGTCCTCTGTCATCCTTGGGATATATTCATTTTTTATATGTAATTTTTTATTGGTAAATTGGAAAAATTTATTGGAGACTAATGGTTCACAGTCCACAGTAAAATACAATAGTTTAGACATGCATAACATTTAAACATAACAATACAAACCCCACTAAGTCCTCCTCTGCCATCATGTTTCAGGACCTGAACCCTCCCCCCCCCCACACTCCCAGAGTCTTTTACTTTGATGCAATACACTAACTCCAGTCCATGTTCTATTTAGAGTTTTCCCTTCTGATCTTGTTTTTCAACTTCTGTGAGTGAGATCATCCCATGTTCATACTTTTGTTTCTTTTTTTTCCTTTATTGGGGGATTAATGTTTTATATTTGACAGTGAATACAATAGATTGTACATGCATAATATTTCTCAGTTTTCCACATAACAATATAACCCCCATTAGGTCCTCTGTTATCCTTTTCCAGGACCTGTACTCTCCCACCACCCACCCCAGAGTCTTTTACTTTGGTACAATACACCAACTTCTACTTGTGTTTTCTCTTCTGATTCCTTCTTCTTCTTCTTTTTTTTTTTTAAAGATAGATTCTTCTTTGCTATCCACAGACAACAGTAATTACTTATAAGGAAAATATTTTTATTTGTTTTATTTTAATGAGAAAGAGATACAGAGAGGAAAATTTAGAGAGATACCAGAGCACTACTCAACTCTGGTTTATGGTGGTATTGGGGATTGAACCTGGGATTTTGGAGCCTCATAAATATTTTTGTTGTTGTTGTTGTTGTCTAACTATTATACTATCTCCCCACCCACAACAATAATTTCTTAATGGGTACTTTTTATTTTTTATTTATTTAATTTTTTATTTATGAAAGGGAAACACTGACTAAACCATAGGATAAGAGGGGTACAGCTTCACACAATTCCCACCAGAACTCTGTATCCCATCCCCTCCCCTGATAGCTTTCCTATTCTTTAACCCTCTAGGAGTATGGACCAAAGATCATTGTGGGATGCAGAAGGTTGAAGGTCTGGCTTCTGTAATTGCTTCCCTGCTGAACATGGGCATTGTCTGGTCTATCCATACTCCCAGCCTGTCTTTCACTTTCCCTAGTGGGGAAGGGCTCTGGGGAAGCGGAGCTCCAAGGCATATTGGTGGGGTCATCATTCCAGGGAAGTCTGGTTGGCACCTTGCTAGCATCTGGAACCTGGTGGCTGAAAAGAGAGTTAACATACAAAGCCAAACAAATTGTTGAACAATCATGGACCTAAAGGCTGGTATAATAGTGCTGATGAAGAGTTGGAGGGGTCCTCCATTTTGTAGATAGCTAGTAGGCATAGTTTAGTTATATTTCAAAGGGCCTGTAGCTATACTAGTGATTTTTTTTTTTTTTGCCTGAGCCTGAAATCTGATATGCAGGTGGATCCGAGTTATTCTCTGGGGAGATGATGTCATGGCTGGGAAAAGGACCAGAAAGCTGGATCAGGGAAGAGAGTAGCTTCCTGATATGAGAAAGGTGTATAAATATAGTTGACTGTAAACCCCATCAATTTGATGTGATCTGGGGCCCATATTTAGCTTAGGAGCCTATGTGACCTCTGCATCCCTCTAGACCTGAGCTAACATTCTGTGGTCATGAGTAGGAACATTCCAAGCTGCCCTCATATCAGGACCCATCTTCCTCAGGTGTAGCATAGAGTATGTTGTCCATCCTCTGAAGGGAGGATGGAACATTCTCTACCATTGTTGATCCAAGTTGAGGGCAAGGTCCTATGGGGGTCCACAAAGGGGTCTATTGTATTGTTCCTGATAGGAATGTCTGATAACAGTGGAGACAGGGATTTATTTGAGATCTAGGCCCATCATGTCTGTTTGGGAATCTCAGGATTCCCCGACTAGGGCCCCAGCTTATGGTGTGGCCTGATAGTGACTAAATAGTCATCGTTAAAGTATGCCAGTCTCTTACCCTTATTCAGCTTTTGCAGTCCTTGCTTTGATGAGGTTAGCTTCGGATTCAGTGAGAGAAGTGTAATAGGAAGTAGGTAAGGAGGGTATCTAAGTCTGCATAGACACTATTTCATTATGAACTTCATACTGACTCACTACAGACTATTGTGTATTTTTGCTTTCAGGTATATATTTTGCTCTAATTTATGGATACATGTGAACATATGTTCTACCAGGTTCTTACAGGACCTGCTCTAAGTCTAGGTTTTGGGACTTTGTTAGGAAGTGAACCACCTGGAATGGATTTAAAGAATTCTATGAAAGGAAAGATCTCACCCGAGTAATGAGAGTGAAGGGTTGACATTCATGCCTGACGTCTCTGGACACAGTCTGAAGTGAAGCATGCTGAGTTGATACTCCTTGCATTCATTAGGTTTGGATCGGTGGATGCAATATCATTTGGTATGAATTGAGAGAACCATGCAGGAAAGTAAATCTTAATGGGTACTTTACCTTTTATTTTTGGTCTTTAGCCCATTAAGTTCTGTTCTGCAATCATTTCTTTTTCTTTTTTTCTTATTTATTTATTTATTCCCTTTTGTTGCCCTTGTTTTTTATTGTTGTAGTTATTATTGTTATTGATGCCATCATTGTTGGATAGGACAGAGAGAAATGGAGAGAGACATGAATGGAATGGAAGACAGAGAGGGGGAGAGAAAGACAGACACCTGCAGACCTGCTTCACTGCTTGTGAAGTGACTCCCCTGCAGGTGGGGAGTGGGGGGCTCGAACCGGGATCATTCTGCAGGTCCTTGTGTGTTGTACCACCTGCGCTTAACCCACTGCACTACCGTCTGACTCCCAATCATTTATTTTTCTGTCTGAAATAAAATGTGTCTTTGTGTTCACATACTTGAAGCCCTCCTGTAATTTTGTTACCTCAAGAAGAAAATCCATGATCTTTAACAAGGCCCTTAAGTTTATGATCTGTCTCTAGCATCATCTTCTTGCAATGTTTCTTAAGCTGGACTCTCATAACATTCAATGACTTTTAATTTGTTATTCCATATCATATTTTATTTTATTTTCCCCATTTACCTGCTACCCAGACTTCTTTCTACCCAAACTCAAAATCACTGATCATACACCATGTCCAGTCCATGTTTCAGTTTGTGCTCACAGTTACCAATGTATAAATCCTTCACTTCCTTTATTAGCTTTATTCCCAAGTACTTGATTGTTTTTGCTGCTATGGTGAAGGAAATTGATTTCTATATCTTTTCTTCTTCTGATTTGGTGTTTGCATAGAGAAATGTTATTGATTTTTGTATGCTGATTTTCTAGCCTGCCACTTTACTATATTGCTTCATAATATCCAGGAGTTTTCTACTGGACTCCTTAGGGTTATATATATAATTATGTCATCTGCAGCTAGGGGCAGTTTAATTTTTTCTCTTCCAATCTGTATCTCTTTGATTCCTTTCTCTTGCCTAATTGCTATGGCTTGGACTTCCAAAGCAACAGTGAATAGTAATGATAGTGGACATCCCTATCTTATGCCTAATTAGAGAGGTAATGCTTCCAGTTTTTCACCATTGAGTATTATGTTGGTTATTGATTACTGTATACAGATTCAGCTAGATTGAAGGATTTCCCAGTCATCCCCATTTATTTTTAAAGTCTTGATCATGCAATGATTTTAGACTTTGTCAAAGACTTTCTATACATCTATTGAGGTGCTTATGTGATTTTTGGTTTTCATTTGTTGATGTGGTGGATTACATTTATTGATTTATATAAATGTAACAAGTCTTGTCTCCCTGGGATAAAACCTATCATGGTGAACCATCTTTTATTAAAAAATTCTAGTAAAAAATTGTAATTGCCTCTGGTTTTTAGTTTTTTTCCCCTGGACTTTCCCCTTGATTTGCTGGTGGTATGGGCTTTTTCTGTCTTCCCATTCTGTCTACTGGCAACACTTCAGATTGTGTTGAAAGTTCAGAGATAGACAGTTGATTAGGTGTGACAGGCAGTCACGCTGCAGTTCTTGGAACAGTGGGTATGCTCAAGAATTGTCATTAGGACACTGGTGTATTGTGGACCTGGGAAGGTTGCAGAGGTGCTCCTGGGATGGTCAGTGGTATGGTGTCCTGTTGTGGGCTAAAAGCCATCTGGCTGGCTTTGGAGGATTGGGTGAGGCCTTGCAAATGCACAGGGGGTTGTTTGTAAGTGCTGGATGTCTCTATCTAAAGAGAACTTGATCCATCTCCTGGAGGAGCATATGGAGTCTGTCTGGTAGGGCAGGAGGGGAGACCCAATTTGGGATGAAATAGAATGCTGGTTCCCAAGCAGAGCAGGCCAGGCTTACTAGTTCCAGGAGAATGGTTCCTAGTGTTTCTGCATAGTCAGGAAAGGGGCCTGTATTCTCTGACTGGGAGTTCAGGTTTCTAGTGTAACAATTAACAGAGGATGATGGGATCTCACTGCAGTGAGAGGGGTGGGGTGGGGTCGAGTAGGGTGAGGGTGGTTTTCAAGGCCCCACTGACTGCAGACCTCTATTGGCCAGTTCTGGAGGTGGGGGTCCCTTGCTGGATATCTCTAAGGCCTTGGCAGGCTTCTTCCCTCCCTCAGAAGCTTGTAGATAGGTTCGTAGGCCGCTTGCCCCCTCCGTGGTCCATAGGAGCCCCTGGATTGTAAACTCCTCTGTCCTGGGTGTGTGTGTGAGTAGAGTCCTTTCCTAGATATGCACCAGCAATTTTTAAAAAATAAAAAGAAGAAATTTTCTACATGCTAAATGGGCTTATTTTGGACCCCTTTTCATTACTACATCCTTACCTAAATGAGCACAAACAATTCTGGAAAACGTAGATTTTTAAAGAATTATCTTTATATGCTTATTGGATAGAGACATCAGAAACTGAGAGGGGAGGGGGAGATAGAGAGAAACAGAGAGAGATACCTGCAGCCCTGCTTCTCCACTCCCAAAGCTTTTCCCCTACAGGTGGGGACTGAGGGCTTGAATCTAAGTCCTTGCTCACTGTAACATGTGCACTCAAGCAGGTGCACCACCACCTGGCCCTGAAAAAGTAGATTTCTAATTAAACTGCCTGACTGGAGAATACTTTTTTACATAACATGGATTTATTGACTGCTTCTGTGATACTATAAAATGAGTCTTCTGACAAGAAGCAGCTTATAATTTTATATACATGACAGAAGTAACAAAATTAATAGTGATTTCAGAAAGTGGTCAAATTTAAAAAAGAACAGCACAGATGACAAGTATTTATCATTCTTATGAAGCTGTGATAATTTAAATAAAAAAGCAAACAAGTAATGGCATCACATGATTAATAGACAGAAGCCCAATTTACAGAGAATACAAATTAGTTCTGAAGGGATGCAGGCCTAAGTTTAGAAAACAGACTCTCCTTTGATTTTGTGCTGTGCTATCTGTGAGGCTAATAGGATTATCTGGGGAGGAACATAACAGTACACCTAAATTTAGTAATTACAGGGACCGAGGAGACATGTGAAAACATTGAGGTTATCTTCCAGAGGCTTCAGAGCTCAGATTGAATCCCCAGCAATACCATAAGCAAGAAATGAACAGGGCTCTGGTCTTTCTTTTTCTCTCCCTTCCTCTCCCTCTCAGAAATAAATAAATAAATAAATCTTTACAAAAATTATGTTACATAGTATTCAGAATAGAAATGGACTGTTTCATCAGATCTTTTTTATGAGATGGTTTACTGAATTCACGACCCTTTGAAAACATTTTGATCTTTAAAAACAAAGCACTCAGCACAAGAAAGGTGAAATACTAAGTAAATTAGAAAACTAGTGTACTAGAAAACTAATACGATTAAATATTTAAAAAATGAATCAAATGAGTTTATTAGAAACTGAACTAAATATTACTAATGTATCTAATACTGCCTGGGATTGTTGGCCTGATGTCCATTAGTTTGGAAGGACTGTAGCTCATAGGCAGGTACAGAAATGGCTTTTTAGAAATCAATTAATCTTTATTTGGGGGTTCATAGTTTACAGTAAATACAATGTGTATAATTTCTCAGTTTTCTGTAAAACACTCTGACCTGCATCCTGTGCCCTCCTCTGCCATTGTGCACCAGAACCTGAAAGTTCCCCAAGCCCCTCAGGGTCCTGTACTTTTGGTACGCCTAACTGAGGTTGGTTTTCCCATGACCAAAAGCAAGTGTACTTTGTAACAATTGTATTTTTTTCAAGAACTTCATTCATTCACTCATGAATGCATATTTAGCAAATGTTTGTTGAAGAGTGAGTCTTTGAAAGACACTATATTAAGATAATTTTATCATAGCTAATGCAACATTGTGAATTGATTTACCATGTTCAACCCCACACTTTTGAAAATATTTTGTCCATAACCAGTATCACCTACTGTAAATTAAAGAGCATTGCATATGCAAGTGAGAAACATGAGTTTAGTCATGTCTTGGGCCAAATTATTGAATAATTCAGCTCTCATCTGGAAAGCAGAAGGGTCAAATCATTTGCTTTCTAGAGTGCTTTGAGGCTATAGTATTGTGATCTAATTAAATTCAATGGCCTTCTGTTTATATTTTCATATTTGTGAATTTGTTTAGTGCCTGAACATGCTTATTGAGTTTATTCTGTGAACTTTTAAAGAAAACAAAGTTTTGAAATAGAACAACAGTGTGCTTATTTAAAGGAGGTAAGTCTTTTCTGTTTGTTGGAGAAATATGACATTTTATTGCTCAAGTGTTTGAAAACTTAATGAGCTACTATGTATCATGCTGCAGGAGGATACATAAAATATATTTCTGCCTGATTAATTGAGATGGCATTCTAATTTTATGGCATTTTATATAAATATATTTTTAAATACACTACTGGAGCACACTGATAATATTACTGTTTCAGATGTGTCATATATATATATATGTCTTCTTATATCTGTTATAGTGAGTAACATTGATAAATAAAGTTTAAACTGTTCCATCAACAAAATAACATATTTTATTAAAAGAAAAATATGCATGTTTGCATTACAGGCACAGTATATATTTACATGACACATATATGTATAAATAGATTGCTAAAATCACTTAATATCCAGATATCATTTTTGAAAGGAAGAGTTTTAATGTTCTCAGTGAATAATTTTGTCTGTCTGAGAGCTAATATTGTATCTTGGGAAATATTCAGCAGATATGATAAAATTATTTAGATTTGCAGTTTCTTGTCATGGGAGGTGAAAGCATTATTATTATTATTTTATTATTATTAATATGATGGGAATAGTGCCATCAAATTGTGTCTCTGCATAGTATCCCGAGGACAACATTTTCATCACATAAATAATTACAGTTTTGTTTTTATAAATGTCTCCACTATGACTTCCTCTCCTCCTCTCTATTGTAATAAAAAAACAAAAAACAAAAGACTTCAGAGGGTGTGAGACTTGGTACAGGTTTAAGACAATCAAGGTTTATACTGTGGCGGCACAGTAGTATGGAATGGTATGTTTTAGGTACAGCAAAATAGGCAATTATTGGCAGAGCTAAGACTAGGCCAGGCCCATGAGTCCATAAGTTAGTTACCAAAGTTCAGTTCTGTATGTTCAGTCTCTCTGGTGAGAGGCAGCCATGGATGGCTCCTGGGAAGCAGAGCCAGCATGGAGTGCACAGGAAAAGAGGGAGCCAGGAAAGAGAGACCTACTTCCAGCAGACTCATGGTTAAATAACTTGGTTTAGTAAGTCCATAAATCCATCAGCCTGATGTCAGCCATATGCTAATTATGTTTATCAGATGTATGCTAATTACATCCCAAAATCTGCTGTGTTACAATTCCCCACTTTTGAGTATAGACATGGACAAGATGCTCAGAGTCTGTATGAATATAGGAGAGTAAGCAAATCTGTGCTTCTAGGATTCCCTCTGCAAGCCCTGATTTTGTTTCCCAAAGCATGTTCACAGTAACTGGGAATCAGATAAGTCTCTGTTAGGCTAGAGACCTTTTGGTCTGGTATCTGTGTCTAAACCAGAGATGGCCCAACACATATCGGAAACTCAGATCAAAGACTAGCAGAGGCAGCCTAGAGTTCAGGTGGTTTCTGGGTATGAGGATCATGGTGCATCCAGGGTATAGGAGTGCTGCCATCCAGGCTTCAGTTCATCCTGCTTTTGTGAGGCGTATGCAGACAAAAGGTTTAACTGCTTGGCATGGGTCCAAACAAGATCTGTGAATGACAAACTAAAAACAAACATACCCTAGACCTTAAATTAGTAATGTTACTGACTTCGACTGCAAAGAGGCTAGACAAGTCACAAGACATCTGCTGAAGGAAGAGTAGAAGCTCTGTGGAGAAAAGTAACATTTAACAACTGTAGAGTCATACCATACAAAAAAATTAAAATATATAAGGCTCTCTGTATTCTCTTACTTCTGTTTAAGAATTATTCCTTTAAGGGTGAATTATAGCGCTCCACAATTGCTCATCTAGTGGGGTAGTAAGACATGCCAGTTACATGCTTAGAAGAAATAGGCCATAATCTAGAAACATATTCAGAGCCACCATCAGTCTAATATTATAAGGAATAAGTGGTTGTTCTTCAGAGCCTTCCAATAGTCCTCGTTGCTTTGGAGGCTGGAGGGCCAGGGCCCCAACTTTTGTTTCATGGCAGAGAATTATCTCCTGCATAAGTTCTGGATGGACAGTAGATTGTCCAGTTGAAAGCCTTTTTTTTTTTTTTTTTTTACAGAGTGGTATATGGTAAAGGGAGATTTTAAATATCTGTCATCTGTAGGCTGGGAGAATGGATCAATCTGTCAATGCCCATGTTCAGTGGGGAAGCAATTACAGAAGCCAGACCTTCCACCTTCTGCATCCCACAATGACTTTTGGGTCCATACTCCCAGAGAGCTAAAGAATAGGAAAGCTATCAGGGGGAGGGGATAGGATATGATGCTCTGATGGTGGGAATTGTACCCCTCTTAACCTATGTTCTTGTCAGTATTTCCATTTTATAAATAAATACATTAAAACAAAAAAAAATTAAAAAGTGCCTCCAAAGGAAAAAAAAAATCTGTCATCTCCAGATACCTTATTTGTGATTCACCTTGCAATCTTTTTGCAATTGGCTTTCATTATTACATCTAAAACAAACTTTATTTTGCATGGGTTATATTGAGTCCACCACACACATGCCCTGATTTTTTGGTAGTTATTATTATTGTTCTTATTATTTTAATGAAAGAAATGGAGCCTTGCCCTGAATGTCCATGTCCTCAGTATTTCATTTTTGCATTTGGAAATATTCCTGAATGGGATGCAAGTCTTGAATCAGGCAAGGTGTGTCTTTTGTGACCCCTCATCTCATTTTTTAGTGAGGTGCTAGAAAATGAATGCAGGACCGTATATATGCACAGTATAGCTGGCTTGCCTCCCCAGCCCAGTTTTTATTCTTTATTTGAGGGTTGGGGACCAAAGCACCTCACCACCATCTATGGAATTTCTTTGGTGGTACTGTTCATGGTACTGTCATGTGGTACCAGAGATCAAGCAAGGTCTCAGTCATGATAAGGCATATACTTTGTCTGCTGAGCAATTTCTGTCTCCCTCACTCAAGCCCTCGATTCTGCATCAGTATTACATCTCTGCAGTGACTTCTAGTGTCTCTTATGTCCCTGGTGCTGTTCTTGTGCTTTCACCTTATGTCTGTTTTGCAATTCAGTGATTGTTATACTTATCAGGAAAATGAAAAGACAAAAACAGAACTGTAAAGCACTTTATAAGTATATAAAATGTGGACCACTCCCTTTGGAAGTTTGGAGAGTCATTAAATAAATAAAAATGAAATTACATTATGACCCAGCAGTAGTACTCTTAGGCATTTATCCAGCAGATACTCAAACACTAAAAAAAAAAGTTTTGGGATGTATACTTCATAGAATATTACTCTGCAATCAAAAAAGATGGCATTGTGTCCTCTGGGACAAAATGGATGGAGTTGGAGATGATTATGCTTAGTGAAATAAGTAAGAAGATGAAAGACAACTACCAGATGGCTTCACTCATATGTGGAATCTAGAGAACTGATGCACATGAGCTTAAAACAAACAAACAAACAAACAAGCAAACAAACAAACCAGAAGTGAACAAACTATCTCTAAGACTTTGTGAGAGATATGGTGGTTATTTTGGGGATGTGGGAGTGTGGGAACACAGAACTTTGGTGATAGATGTGACGCAGATCTAAACATTGTAATCTTATAACTCACTATTAACTACAAATGAAAAATGAAAAAAAGTTAAGTATGACCATCAAACTGACGGTATCCCCATAAAGCTCCCTTAAGAGATTGTGATTCATGACCCCTTCTCTCCTTCACTGCTACCACTAACACTCTTAAGTCCACCTTCACGTCAGGGCAATGACCAGAAACTCAGAAAATGACATCCTTGTTGGGAAGGAATTAAGACTGATTACTCCACCAGGCCTTGGCTTAGGGAAAGAGACCTGTATTAGAAATGTTAAAAGTGAGAGCACTGTGCTGCTCCTGGAATTCTTCATTAGCAGATGTGTAAAGCCAGTGCTCTAAAATTACTTGCAGCAGCTTATAAATATGAATTTCCCGTAATTCACTTCTTATAAGTACTCCTATCAGCTGTATCACAGCTTGAGAAATACCAAAAATGCATTAGAAAAATCTTTCTGTTTAAAACTAGATTGATCCCACATTTACATGGCAAAAGAAGGCCATTACCCTGCAGGCAGTAAAAGCTTCTTTTCAGAGAACTTCAGAAAAAACTCAAAATAATTCACTTCTACCCAGCCCATTTGACAACTGTTGGATTTTTTTTCTTACAAAATAAAATGAAATTCTACCACCTGCTGCTTAAAATCTCCAATTAATGCTATAAAAAGTGCCTTCATTTAAAAAACCAATGTGTAAATTTCTCCAACCTGGATCCAGACATTTCTTTTAATTTATTGTAACCTTTTGCTCCTGTCTACAGTGGGAAGAAGCCTCCATATTCCAAGAGGGAAGCCAGAAATTATTTTAATTTAGTACTTTAAGAACTAAACTCCTTTATGTTCATCAGGCTCAGTTATTTCAGACACTGGTAATTCACATAAAATCTTCCATGCGTGTTTAGTAGACATTGTGATAGAGGATTATGGAAGTTTGCCAACATTCCACCTGTGTTTGGAAATGAAGGCATTTTTCATGAACCACAGAAGAAAAGGAAGAGGGTGGGAAAGAAGGGAACAGTGTCTTTTCTTGCATTAAAACAGAATCTGCAGGTACAAGAATTGCTATATTTGAGCAATTTTAAAGCAGTGAGAAATTCTAGGTCTCTTAACTCCTCTTCTCTTCTCTGACTGTCATATTAATGAGAATTTTCTAGGAATAAGTCACTGGATGTCTTTAATTTGCACCCTTCCATGTACCAGACTTATTGAGAGACAGTCAACTGTGAACTAAGATTGGGGCAGGGGATCCTTTGAAGCAGTAGCTTCAATAGCAATACCAAAAGGTAAATTTTGTCATTCTGTTTTCTTGCTCAGTTAGATTATGGCAAGAGCTGGTATGGAAACAGTTGCCACAAGTAATCTGTGACTCTTGTAATCAGCTATTGACTCAGAGTGGAGCAAATGGGACTTAAGGGCACAGCTGTGGCCTAAGAAATTCCCATGGCCTTTGCATAATTCTCCTGCTCTCTACAATAAACATTTTGACTGGTTTCAATTCATTCCCCACTATTCCTCAGCATTAAAACACTCTCATTAGTTAGGTCACTTAAGGGTCCCTACTCTCTTCTTATTTTTAATCCTTTTTTTAAAAAAATTTTTATTAGTGACTTAATAAGATAACAGGGGTACAATTCAACACAGTTCCCACCACCAGAATTTCATGTTCCATCCCCTCCATTGGAAGCTTCCCTATTCTTTATCCCTCTGGGAGTATTGAAAAAATTTTTGTATGGGGTGCAGATAGTGGAAGGTCTGACTTCTGTACTTGCTTCTCTACTGGACACAGACATTGTCAGGTTGATTCATATCCCTAGTGTATTTCTCCTTTCCCTAGCGGATAGGGCTCTGGAGAGGTGAGGTTCTGGCATACATTGGTGAGTTCATCTGCCCAGAGAAGTCAGGATGGTATCATGGTAGTGTCTGCAATTTGGTGGCTGAAAGGTGGTAAGCTATAAAGCAGGAAATTAGAAAAAATATTTCTTTAAAAAATTTTTAAATTATCTTTAGTTATTTATTGGATAGAAACAGCCAGAAGTTGAGAGGTAGGGAGAGAGAGAGAGAGAGAGAGAGAGAGAGAGACCCCTACAGCCCTGCTTCACTACTTGTGAAGCTATCACCCTGTAGGTGGTGACTGGGGGTTTGAACCCAGGTCCTTGCACATTGTAACATGTATGCTCAACCAGGTGCACCACCACCTGGGCCCAGGACAATTGTTTAATAAACAGGAACCTAAAGATAGGAATAGAGCAGATGGAACTGGGGGTCTTTGTGTGGGAAGAAGCTAGGAAACTTACTTTAGGTATGTTAAAAGGGGCCTATGGTTTTAGTAATTTTTGCCTGTGCCTGATAGTTAACATGCAGATGGACTAAACGTTTCATCTGGGAAGTTGGTGTTAGAGTTGAGAATAGGGCTAGAAAGCTTCATTAGGGCAAAGGGTAGCTCCCAAACATGAGGAAAGTATATAAATACCCTTAACTGTAAAATCCCATTGACCTGACCTCGGGCCCATGTCTATTCATATTTAGCACAGGAGCCTGCGTAACCTTTGTATCCCTGTCAATCTGAGCTAGCATTCCATGGTCATAGCTAGGAACATTCTAGGCTGCACTCATTTCAGGACCAGTCTTTCTTGAGTAACATGATAGGCTGACCCAGCTTCCCTTTGGAGAGTTGGGCAGTCTGTACCATTGCTGCTCTACAGTGAGGGCAAGGTCCTGTAGAGGCCCACAAGAGGGCTTATGGTAATATTCCTGATAGAAGTGACAGTGATGGCAGAGAGAGGGATCTATTAGAGGTCATTATGGGAATCCAAGGATTCCCTGACTAGAGCCCCAGGTGATGGGGTGGCCTCTTATTGACCAAAAAGGCTATCATTAAAATGTGCCAGACTCTTGCCTTTATCCAGTTTTTTTAGTTCTTATTTTATCTGTCAAGGTTAGACTTAAAGTGATTAATGGAAGTGAAATAGGAGGTAGGAAAGGAAGGTATGCAGGCCCAAGTGGTAAATATTTGATTAGATACTTTATGGTGTCTTCTTTAAGTCTTTCTACTTGCTTATTGCACTTCCTGAGTTTAAGTCTACTCACTTCAGACTATTGAGCATTTTTACTTTCAGGTATATATTTTCATCTAACTTATGGATACAGGTACACATGTGCCCTGCCCCTTAGGCCCTGGTCTATATTTAGGTTCTGTAACTTTTGTTAGGGAATGTGCCATTTGAAATGAAACTAGGGAGTCCCACGTTTTAGAAAAGGTCTCATTAGATTATTGGAGTTGGAGGGTTGACATCTCAGGCTTGGTGTCTCTTGATCTGAAGTGAAACGTGGCACAGTGGCACTGGTTATTCAGAGGGTGGTCTTTCCCCTGAACATGTGAACACTTTGTAAGAACCTGCTACATCTTAATATCTTTGTGAATTCTTCAATAAGAAGTGATCATTCTGTTTTCCTTAGGGTGCCATTAGGTCTTAACTTACCTTTATTATGATATATATATATATATATATATTAGATTATATCATTTAATATGAACATCATCTATTTGATGCCTGAGACTGGGTCTTTTTTAAAAAAAATTTATTTATAAAAAGGAAACATTGACAAAACATAGGATAAGAGGGGTATAACTTCGCACAATTCCCACCACCAGACCTCCGTATCCCATCCCCTCCTCTGATAGCTTTCCTATTCTTTAACCCTCTGGGAGTATGGACCCAAGGTCATTGTGGGATGCAGAAGGTTGAACGTCTGGCTTCTGTAATTGTTTCCCCACTGAACATAGGCGGTGATAGGTCGATCCATACTCCAAGCCTGTCTCTCTCTTTCCCTAGTGGGGAAGGGCACTGGGGAAGTGGAGCTCCAAGGTATATTGGTGGAGTTGTCTGTCCAGGGAAGTCTGGTTGTCATCCTGCTAGCATCTGGAACCTGGTGGCTGAAAAGAGAGTTAACATACAAAGCCAAACAAATTGCTGAACAATCATGGACCTAAAGGCTGGTATAATAGTGCTGATGAAGAGTTGGGGGGGTCCTTCATTTTGTAGATAGCTAGTAGGCATAGTTTAGTTATATTTCAAAGGGCCTGTAGCTATACTAGTGATTTTTTTTTTTTTTTGCCTGAGCCTGAAATCTGATATGCTGGTGGATCCAAGTTATTCTCTGGGGAGATGATGTCATGGCTGGGAAAAGGACCAGAAAGCTGGATCAGGGAAGAGAGTAGCTCCCTGATATGGGGAAGGTGTATAAATATAGTTGACTGTAAACCCCATCAATTTGATGTGATCTGGAGCCCATATTTAGCTTAGGAGCCTATGTGACCTCTGCATCCCTCTAGACCTGAGCTAACATTCTGTGGTCATGAGTAGGAACATTCTAAGCTGCCCTCATATCAGGACCCATCTTTCAGGTGTAGCATAGAGTATGTTGTCCATCCTCTGAAGGGAGGATGGAACATTCTCTACCGTTGTTGATCTAAGTTGAAGACAAGGTCCTATGGGGGCCCACAAAGGGGTGTCTATTTTGTTTTTCCTGATAGAAATGACCGGTAACAATGGAGAGAGAGATCTATTCGAGTTCTAGGCCCATCAAGTCTGTTTGGGAATCTCAGGATTCCCCGATTAGGGCTCCAGCTGTTGGAATGGCCCAGTAGTGACTAAATAGTCATCGTTAAAGTATGCCAGTCTCTTGCCCTTATGAGACTGGGTCTTTTGTTATCTTTCTCTCCTGAATGCTAATACAATAACTCGTATTAGCTTCATGCAGGGTGGGGGCTGGGTGTCAGTGACAATTTGTTAGTCAATGGATGTTTGCTTCCAGTAAGAATCAAATCCACTATTGGGAGAATATATTACATCTTATATCCATAAATAATGCTGAGTATACATATAATAAAAACAAATACTTATTGAATAACTTGTGATAAGACTTTAATCAAGAAAAAGCTGAAGGTAGTGAGGGTATGAAGTTAAATATTAGATGGAAATGTTTTAAGTGGTGTGTGGTAATGTATAAGACTTTCTAGTTTATACCGGTCCAAGAAGGACAACAGAGGACCTAGTGGGTGTTGTATTGCTATGGAAAACTGAGAAATGTTATGCATGTATAAACTGTTGTATTTACTGTTGAATGTAAAACATTAATTCCCCAATAAAGAAATTAAAAAAAGACTGTCTAGTTTATGATTTGGTATGCTAGCCTGTTTTATACTGCTATAGTAAACCTGAGAAAATATGGCCTTAAAGCAAGACCTCAGTCCCTAGAATTTTTGGTGAATATTAAGGTTGAATGAGTACTCAAAACAGAAAAATGAGTCTTCAAATTCATAGAGTTATGATCTCACAACATGCATGTTCATGGTTCATGTGTACATAGTGCATGTGTATATGTGTGTGCATGCATGTAACTGAATAATTTCCTATATATGTATTTTTGTGTATTACACAGGAATCAATAATGAGTATGTTATTGATGTAAATTCCATAAAACTTAAATGAAGAATTAATCTGGATTATTGGTGTGGGGGATAACTGTTAGTTGGACATTGGGTGATTTGAAAATGGCCTACATGATCCCAATGCAATACAATTTGTTGCTTCTTTTTATTTTTATTAGTGATTTCTTTTTTAAAATTAAAAAAAATTTATTTATTGGATAGAGGCATTCAGAACTGTCTCTATCCAATAAATAGAGAGAGAGAGAGAGAGAGAGAGAGACCTACAGCACTGCTTCACCACTTGCAAAACTTCCCCTCTGCAGGTGGGGACCGGGGGCTCGAACCCTGGTCCTTGCACATTGTAATACATGCACTCAACCAGGTGCACCACCACCTGTTCCCTATTAGTGATTTCATAATGGTTTACAAGATGACATGATTACAGGAGTTTTATTCTACATCACATCCGCCATTAGAGCTGTGTTCTTCCGCCTCAGATAACCTTGCAAACTTCTCACAAAGACTTGGAGATAGTTCATTTACTTTTTTTTTTGTAGTTTATTTTCACAGACTAAGAAATTCAAGGCAATCAGTGAAATATGCAAAAATTAATTTATATGGATTATCTATTTAAAGTAAAAACTTATTTCTGGAATTATCTATCTTTATACATTTATATCTTTATATATTTATTTATCCAATAATTAATTTACCAGTGTGAATCATCTCTGACAGTTAAAAGTCCATTCCAAAATTAAGGTAAAATTCTTACAACCATCATGAAATGTGGAATAAATCAATTGGGAGAATTAGATGGGGTGTCTGGTCAAACAGAAGATAGAACTCTGGTTGCAGATTCAGACAGAAATAATGACATAGTTTCTTGGCATAGTACCAGACCTACATATGTGCAGACATGCCAGCCTTTCTTCCTACTTCTTTTGTGACCACTCAAGACCATTGCATATAGCTTCATCATCTAGCTGGAATACGTGTAGCTTAAAATGTATTTAGGAACAATGCATAGCAATTTAAATGTAAAATTGGACTGTGCAGATATTCTTAGAATAGCATACACAATGAAATTAATTCAGTTAGACATAGTTTCATTGATATTATGAACTCCCTCTTTACTTAAAAGCTTTTTCTCTAAGTTTTCATTTTTTAAATTTTATTTATTCATTTTTTATATTTATTTTCCCTTTTGTTGCCCTTGTTGTTTTTTATTGTTGTAGTTATTATTGTTGTTGTTATTGATGTCATTGTTGTTGGATAAGACAGAGAGAAATGGAGAGAGGAGGGGAAGACAGAGAGGAGGCGAGAAAGATAAGACACCTGCAGACCTGCTTCACTGCCTGTGAAGCAACTCCCCTGCAGTTGGGGAGCCGGGGGCTGGAACCAGGATCCTTACAGTGGTCCTTGCCCTTTGTTCCACGTGTGTTTAGCCCACAGCGCTACTGCCGACTCCCTTCTGTAAGTTTTCTGATAGAGTTCTGTCAGATTCCATTTAAACCCAGCTGTGGAATTCATTAGCATTAAATTCATTTACCCACTGACTTTTAGGAAAGGAGCACAATGAATTCTTATATACACATACCCATAAAATATAAATTTTATTCAGTCCTTTTTACAAAAGTTCAGTTTTTCTCCTATCTGAAGGATAACATACTCAGACAAGGAAATATATTTGAAGATAAAAACAGTATTATTCTGATAGAACTTTGTGACTTCTATGTTTAAATAGCTATACAATTTTAAGTTGTTTTTATTTTGTATTTTAGTTTATTCTACTGCCTTGTGGATATATTACTGTATCTAGCTCCTAATTTGTTATTCTTGATTTATTTTTCAATGAAAAAGAATATACATAAGCTTTAGCATTACCTAAGAAAACAGATGGGTTTTTAGAATTTCTTTACCCTAAAATTATATCTTTTGCTTTTCACTTTTGAGCTAAGAATATAATTGCTATGGATGTTCTCATTCTGTGTAGTAGTGCATATTATACTCATATTCCACATTAACATTTTTATTTCCACTGGGATTTCAGATACAATCAGGTATTAAACCTGTGGTTATTTTGGTAATTACACCTTTTATGGGCATATTCCAACAGTTAAACCGTAAGTTAGGAAAATACATAATTTTACTTTACATGAAAGAATTATGATAAAAGATGATTAGGAGAGTAATAAGTTTAAATTTTATTAAAAAAGAAAAGATAACAGATACTCAATTTTCAGTCTTCAGTTTTCACTCTCATAAAAAAAAAATCAAAAATTTCCCCTCTAAAACTGATTGAATGTCTCAAACTTTTTAAAGCACAGACTGAGTCTTTTTTGATACATAGGCTGAGTCTTTGATATGTTGACTCTCTTAAAAGCTTAGTCCAGGGAGAACAGAAGCAACCGGTGGTACAGCTATATACAAATAATGTCAAAGGACATAAAATACGGTGATGGTGTGTATGATGCAGCAAATCCTAACAAAGAGATTTTTCAAAGTTAACCTAATTGCCAATTAATGTGATTATAGCAAAAACTATCTATTGTCTTTTTAAACCCTAAGACAGCAGGAACCTCCTGCTTCCACTATAGAGCCTATATATCCCCCAGTCCTGGAACCTCTGAGGTGGGGCTCACTTTCCTGCATGCTTCTCTCAAGTCATACCAAATGATATTGCATCCGCCATTCCAACCTAATCAATGCAACAAGTACCATCTCAGCATACTTCACTTCAGACTGTGTCCAGAGACATCAGGCATGGAATGCCAGTCCTTCACCCTCATTACTTGGGTGAGACCTTTCCTTTCGTAGGATTCTTTAATTCCATTCCAGGAGGTTCACTTCCTAACAAAGTCCCAAAACCTAGATCTAGACCAGGTCCCATAAGATAGAGCATATGTTGACACATGTACCCATAAATTAGGGCAAAGTATATACCTGAAAGCAAAAATACACAATAGTCTGTAGTGAGTCAGTTTCAAGTTCATAATGACATAGTGTCTACTTAGACTCCTCCTCACCTACTTCCTCACCTACTTCCTATTATAGTTCTCTCACTCACTCCAAAGCTAACCTTATCAAAGCAAGGACTGTAAAAGCTGAATAAGGACAAGAGACTGGCATACTTTAATGGTGACTCTTTTGTCATTATCAGGCCGTTCTATCAGCTGGGGCCCTAACTGGGGAGTCCTGAGATTCCCGAACAAACTTGATGGGCCTAGGCCTCAAATAAATCCCTCTCTATTGTTACCAGTCATTCCTATCAGAAACAGCAAAACAGACCCCTTTGTGTGCCCCCCATAGGACCTTGCCCTCAACTTGGATCAACAATGATAGAGAATGTTCCATCCTCTGATGCTACACCTGAGGAAGATGGGCGATATTGGGGCAGCATAGAATGTTCCTGCTCATGACCACAGAATATTAGTTCAAATCTACAGGGATGCAGAGGTCACATAGGCTCTTAAGCTAAATATGGACCTCAGATCACATCAAATTGATGGGGTTTATGGTCAACTATATTTATACACCTTTCCCATATTTGGGAGCTACTCTCTTCCCTGATCCAGCTTTCTGGTCCTTCTGCCAGCCATGACATCACCTCCTCAGACAATAATTAGGATCCACCTGCATATCAGATTTCAGGCTCAGGGGCAAAAAGAAAAAAAAAAAAACCTAGTATAGCCACAGGCCCTTTGGAATTTAACTAAAATATGCCTACTAGCTATCTACAAAATGGAGGACCCCCCAGCTCTTCATCTGCGCTATTATACCAGCCTTTAGGTCCATGAGTGTTCAACAATTTGTTTGGCTTTGTATGTTAACTCTCTTTTCAGCCACAAGGTTCCAGATGCTAGCAGGATGCCGACCAGACTTCCTCACCAATGTGTCCTGGAACTCTGCTTCCCCAGAACCCCTCCCTACTAGTGAAAGAGAGAGGCAGGCTGGGATTATGGATTGACCTGTCAATGCCCATGTTCAGCAGGGAAACAATTACAGAAGCCAGACCATCAACCTTCTGCATCCCACAATGACCTTGGGTCCATACTCCCAGAGGGTTAAAGAATAGGAAAGCTGTCAGGGGAGGGGAAGGGATACAGAGTTCTGGTGGTGGGAACTGTGTGAATCTGTACCCCTCTTATCCTATGGTTTTGGCAATGTTTCTTTTTATAAATAAAAAAATAAAATAAAATATATATTAAAAATTTTCCCCTCTAACTCCGTTCAAGGCACACATCAGAGTCATATTCATGCATTGTCTACTATGGGTGACTTACATTTTGTAAAATTGATAGTCCTCTATTCTCTGTTTTGTAAAGCTTAAGTTAGTATATTGCCCCATTATTTTAATTTAATTTAATTTAATTTAATTTAATTTAATTTAATTTTGCTGCCAGGACTTTGCTGGGGCTTCAGACCTGCTCTATTTTACTGCTTCTGGTGAACTATTACTTTTTCATTTTCAGAAAGAGGGTGAGATACTAATAGGGAGAGACAGAGAAGAACAGATACCACAGTTCTACTTTATTGTTTGCAAAGCTTTCCATTTGCATGGTGCTCCTATGTGGTTACTGGCATCTTAAACCCAAATCCTCATGTCTGGTAGAGTATGCATTCAATTGAGTGAATGAACTCAACCTTTGTCCTACAATTTTGATATTTTTAAAGAAATGTTTTCTCGGGAGTTGGGTGGTAGCACTGAGTGTTAAGCACAGGTAGCGCAAAGCTCAAGGATAGGCATAAGGGTCCCAGTTCGAGCCCCCGGCTTCCCACCTGCAGGGGAATCATTTCACAGGTGGTGAAGCAGGTCTACAGGTGTCTATCTTTCTCTCTCCCTCTCTGTCTTCCCCTCCTCTCTCCATTTCTCTCTGTCCTATCTAATGACTACATCAATAACAACAACAATAACTACAACAACAACAAAAATAAATAAAAAACCAAGGGCAACAAAATAAAAAAGTGTTCTTTCATTTGCTTTTTTCCTTCCTTCCTTCCTTCCTTCCTCCCTCCCTCCCTTCCTTCCTTCCCTCCTTTCTTTCCTTCCTTCCTTCCTTCCTTCCTTCCTTCCTTCCTTCCTTCCTTCCTTCTTTCTTTCTTCTTTCTTTTTTTTTTGCCTCCAGGATAATCAATGGGGCTCAGTGCCTGCACTAGGAATCCATTGCTCCTGGCAGCCATTTATTCCATTTTATTGCATAAGTGCTTTGTACTTAGCCGAGTGTACCACTGCCCAACCCCCTTCCTTCATTTGGTCTTCATTATCTTTAAGATCAAGTTCAAATCATTGTTTTTATCAGTCATTTATTGCTGAATTTTTCCCTCTTCACCCGCCAGTATCACTAGCTCTGCGTCCCTGCTGTATCCATAGCTACTATTTGCAGGTCACAAAAAGGATTGATTTTCCAAGTCTTTATATTTATTGTTTTTCTGTGTGGATTGCCCTTTCTATGCTTTTCAGTTATTAGTTCTGTTTGTCTTTTGACTTACTGCTTCTGGACTCTTGACAGTTTACCTATTACTTATTGCATTTGCTCCCCCCATTTGGAGATCTCAGTAAAGAGTAAGAATTTTAAAGCCAATGCCTTATTCATCTTTTTAAAACTTTTTATTATATTTATTTATTTTTAGTATTATTTTTTATTTATAAAAAGGAAACATTGACAAAAACATAGGATCTTTTTATGATTGGTATATACTTCTTGGCATATACAATACATACCTGAAAATAAAGGGTTTTAGTAAATACTAATGTAATGACTGAACAAAAATAGAGGAATTTAATAATATTGTGCATTTCTTTTATATGAAGGTGCTCTATTTGTTAGTCTGATAAATGATTCAAGGTAGAGATATAGTAGAGGTAGGCTTAGCTATTTTATAGATTGGAGTGCATGAGGGCATTTAAAGGTTTCTAGGCAAGCCAGAGTTCAGAATCACAACTGAAGATTTCAGGCCACTTATTAGGAAACTCTAAGTCACCAAGCCTTAGGCAACAAATGCTACTTTTGTTTTCTGTCTGCACTTAATTTTTTTTTTTTATACTCACTTTAGCTAAGGTAAAATAAGCATGGTGGTTAGCATCAAGTCTAAGCAGAGTTAACAGTTAACTCTAAACATCAATTGCATAGCAGATGATACTTAATGTTCTAAAGTGGGAGTCTAGGAATAGAGAGAAGTGAAATATTTCAAATTGAAGTTAAGAAAACTCAGCCTATATATGTAGTGAATGCAGTTATTTTTAGGTAACATTCTAAACTGCCAAAAGAAATTTTCACTTATGGTTTTTTTGTATCTGTAAGGTTTGCATTTGAGGTTATAGGGAAAGAAATGATAGAAATTAGTGCTTAAAATATTTGAGCTGTATTTCTTTATTACATTAGGTGGACTTAGAAGACCATTAGCTGTTGTTTCATTATATCTAGTTCTTCTTATTATAAAACTTTAGTTCAGAATAGTGCTCCAAGACCTGTTATTGTAAAAATTATAATAAACATCAGAAGAAAGTTGACTTATATCCTTCCATAAGGATATTATATGTTATATGATTATACATGAATCTGATCGTCTTCACCTCATTGCTTATTAACCTTCATAAAGATGATTTCCTGCTGGGTGTTAGCTTTCTTTTTCTATAAGTACTTTCTTTAAATTTCAGTATAAGATGTAGCAACAGCAATCTGTATCTGTGAAGAGTGATTTTAGAAGTTAAATGTATTTCACACATGAATGTAGTTTATATTAACATTATCTCATTAAATAATTTTATGTCACTTTCTTACCAATTTTAATTTTAGCCCACTCTAGCAATTGATGACACAAATAGATTGAGCTTTTCTTTTTTCATTAGCTAGGAGGAGGGAGAAAGGAGAGAGTGGATAGAGGAGGTATAATGAAATAATTTCCTCTAACAATGGATAGGATACCCAGTCACCTAGCAATGGAAAAAATAATAACAGTTAATTTTGGTCAACCTGAAGGAGGGGGGGAAGGGACACACACACACACACATATATATATATAATAGTAATAATAAAGTAGAACAGAGTAAAAAACCCTAACAGTCTGTAGCTTGGATGGCTTCCGATTAGCTCAGGCAGCCTGAGCAAAGACAGCCAATTGTTAAACAAACAAACAAACAAACAAAAAACCTCCAGGTAGTCTTTCCCAGGCAAAGGTGAGGCTCTGATTGGTCAGATATTTTGTCACTCAAATTGAGCTCCTGCCACTTAGAGAGAAAAAAAGAGAAGGAGATCAAAAAGGAAAGGGATTGGAATCACACCCCTGGTGAGCCAGGAATCTTGGTAAAGAAAAAAAGCTCAGTGGGGAGCCTGATAGTAGCAGCTCTCCAGCCCCTGGGGTCTGGTTATGGGGTTGGGGGGGAGGGATGTGCTTCAGAGATAATCAAAAGATTTCCTTTCTTTTTTCTCTGTTTTCTAACCCAAGATTGAGGTATAGTCACCTCCTTGTTGTCACACTTAGGACCCCTTATTCACTATCCTGCTGAAGGCCCAGTATCCAGAGAGTCAGAGCTCACACCAGCAGCTGCCTCCAAGTCGTCATCTTGGCTCTGCCTCCTAGATTGAACTTTGTTAGGGCTTTTTGACCATGTAACTCCATTCTTTCACTACTCCCAGAACTCTTTTTTTCTTTTTCTTTTTTTCCATATGGAAGGTGAGAGACTGGTAAGGAGGAGAGTCACCCCAGCACTGCTCCACCACTTGTGAAGTTTCCCCTTTGCATGGTGCTGTGTGGTGGCTAGAGACTTGAACTAGATCCTTTTGCATGGTAAAGTGTAAGCTGCACTGAGTAAGTTCTGTCCAGGTTTCAGGCTTATACATTGTTTCTTCTTAGAATACTATCTTATTCACTGGGAGTCATAAATTCTTCATATTTCACTTTTTTTTTTTTTAGTAATCTGTTGGCCTTAATGAACTGATTTTGAAAATTAACATTTTCTTTTCATTCAACATTTTTTTAGAGGCAGTGTAAGTCTAAGAAAAAACATTTATAGCCAATTAGACTCTTTGTTTACTATATAGAGCTTCCAACTTAACAGGCATATATTCCCACAGAATATTCAGATTTAGGTACTACTTTTTATTGTCACTAGGCTCTCCTATTCTGAGTCAACTGTTTTTCATATAGTGAGAAAGAGAAAGTGGGAAATTTACCACAGCACCGAAGCTTCCTCCAGTGTATATGTACATAGGAGAAGTAGAGAGGGTATTGGGGACCCAATGCACAGTGGTGAAGGAGGACCCAAGTTAGTGGTAGGATTGGTATGCCTATCAAAGAAGGTTAAGAAATCATACTCATAGGCCAGATGGTAGCACACCTGGTTAAGCACACATATCATGGTGCGCAAGGATGCAGGTTCAAGGGGGATTGCTTCACAAGTGGTGATGGAGGGTTGCAGGGGTCTCTCTGTCTGTCCTTCCTCAATTTCTCCCTGTCTCTATCCAATAATAAGTAAATATATAAATATATAAAAGAAATCATACTCATGTGACAATTTTCTTGTGAATCACTATTTCCTAGTAAAATATAAAAATGCCATGATTTATAATACTCCTTAAAGTGACTTTGAATAATCCCACTGAGAAGACATTATTTAAATAAGATTGTTGGGATTAAAAACCAATCATCAATTAAATGAATATGCCAAAAAATGAATATGCCCCTAATGAATTATTTGGTAACTTTTAATATTTGAGAAAATTGAGGCATTGCAATATTACTAAACTGAAATATAGTTCAGTGAAAATTAGCAATACATTCATTCTGCTGTTCCTCTTGCAAAAAGCCTAAAAAAAGCACCACCATTTGTTTTTCATTCTGTTGGCAAAATAGATTCATATTTATTATTGTGCTGCACAGTAATGATATGATTGTCTTACCTCAGCAGCTCTGCTTTCATTTTGTTAGGCAATAAAATTCATAAGGGATAAGTGAAAAATAATTGAGGAGCATTTTTATTTTTACTAGATTGTTTGTTATTGCTTTGCTGTGTAATATACACCAAAATGTCTATTCACGATTCAGAGAAAAAAGATTAGAGCTGAATTTGGGTATAGTGTGCATCCAAGCATTGAATTTCATCCTTAGTGTAGTAATTGAATGGGAGCAGTATTGTGTATCGAATTTATCCTTGCTCTTTAGTTTGTTAGTGGCTTTTATTACAAAGGTTTGAGGGTAGGAAAAGACTCAAATAATCTAATCCCCTTTTCTGGCAATTTTGTGGGGGTAGAGTGGTGGTGGTGATTTTTACACTGAAGGACATTGAGAAAGAGAATTAAGGTCACTTAGGGAGAGAAAACAAAGGATACTGAACTCACAAGAGCTTTTCTGATCACTGTCTTAGTAGCAGGAAAAGCAGGTGTCTCGGTTCTTTTGCCCTGCTGGTACATGCGGCAGTCAAAAAGGGCACTTTTAGTGAATTTTTAGTGATATTCTCTCTAGAAAATGTATATGTGTTTGATACTTGGTGTTTTAATCTCTATGGATGCTGTGATAAATTTAAAAAAAAAAACAAACAACAACCCGGTGACCTAAAAATGAAACATGGTGTATAGTTTGGCAGTTCTGGAGGTCAGAATTCTGAAATGATGGGGAATAAGGGCTGAAGCAGGGTTGGTGGCAGCAGGGGTTTTCAGGTACTGGAACATGATGAGGAGCATAATTTGGGAGTGAGAGTGTTTTGCAGACACCTGTCTGGATGAGATGAGAAATTATACCCATGTGCCAATAACTGTATGGTAAACCATTAACCTCCCCCCCCCCAAAAAAAAAAGAAATAAAGACAAAAAGTTCTAAAATTATTCTTTCTGGGCTATAATTGAAGTATTGGCAAGACTTCATTCTTTCTAGAGTTTCCAATGGACAACATTTTAAATTTAAATATTTATTTTTATTAGTGATTTACAAGAAAGTAGGGGTATCATTTCATATCACTCACCATCAAAATTATGTGATCCTATACCCTTCCAATAGTAACTACCATTAGTTTTCTCAAGGTCACTGATATGGATTGAAGTATATATGTATTAGTTTATAGATCATGTACACATACACAAACAAACACACACAAAGTTTCTTTTTTCAAGTCTATGTGTTTTAGTTCTCTATATTCCACATAGGAATGAAACAATATCATAGTTGTTCTTCTTTATTTCTTTATTTCTTCTTTCTTTATTTCTTCATTAATCACTGCCAATCCCATCAATTTAGTCTTAAAGGACATATTGTAATATTTTCATGAATGAGTGAATAATGAATTTGTGACCTACAGATATAAGCTTAGAGTGTATCTGTTGGTTCAGTTTGGCTATATTGAGTAAAGGTGACTTATACAGAATTGAATAGGATCTGAACCATGAATAAGACTTCACCAAACAGCCACACAGAGCCACACAGGTAACAACAGCCACACACAGCCACACAGGTAACAACAGTAAACTGGAGATTGAGGGCAAAGACATAAGAGATAAACTATCATAATATTCCTGATCAGCTAATTCTTTTATTTTTATTTTTTTTATTTATTCCCTTTTGTTGCCCTTGTTGTTTTATTGTTGTAGTTATTGATGTCATCGTTGCTGCATAGGACAGAGAGAAATGGAGAGAGGAGGGGAAGACAGAGAGGAGGAGAGAAAGACAGACACCTGCAGACCTGCTTCACCGCCTGTGAAGCGACTCCCCTGCAGGTGGGGAGCCGGGGTTTGAACCGGGATCCTTATGCCGGTCCTTGTGCTTTGCGCCACCTGCGCTTAACCCGCTGCGCTACAGCCCAACTCCCCTCAGCTAATTCTTTAGTTAACTAAAGACTGCACTTGGGCTGCAGTTGAAGTCATGTCATATTATGAGAAGGATATGTGGTAAAGTGGAGTTGAGGAGACTGTCAACGAAGTTAGAAAGCCAGGATGTTAATGCTACAGTGGCATTTTGAATGAAATTGGCAAAAAAGCTAAAATATTCAGGCAAGAACATAGAATGACTCATTATGTGTATCCTGAGATTACTCAATCGGGGGGTACTTGGATTGGTGAAATTTTCTTTAAAGCAAGGTAGAAATAACTTTTGAGGAAGAGCAAGAAAAGGCAAGAGGTCAGCATGCCTAGGGGAAGTTTTAGAAGGTAGAATGGAGTACTGACAGAGGGCATGAGGGGGTTGGGTTGTAGAGGTCACAGAACAGGAAGGGAATTAACAGGCAACAAAGAGATGAAATTAAGAACATATTTCTTGTCTCATATTTCAGTAAACATTTATTGTGTACTATATACATTGTGCTTGTTCTTAAGAAACAAAGATTCTTAAGACAAGAGAGGAACTACAGGATATACATTTGGAAAGACAAATCGCTCATGGCTCTGAGGCACTTCCACAAGATGATGCCAAGTCTGTAAAGAGCCACCTTTTCATAATTCCTAGACTGATTTCGACATAGCAGATATTGGTGCATATTTAGCAATCAGTTGAACTGAATCTAGCATATTCATTTAAAAACTCTTATTTTCCTCATTAGAAATACTCCTAATATGATCCTAAAGTAGAAAATATTTAAAATTTGCACATACAATAAGATACCAGACTTCTGAATGTGTGTATGAGAGATAGGTACTTGTCAAAATATTGGAGTTGATTATTATCTCTAGGTCAAGAAGTGAGACAGCTCATTTCTTCATATTTCAAGTTTTAAAAATTCATATGTATTATATAAGCAGTTTATCATCAGAAAACTTCTATTATTTTAGATTTACATTTTTATGTATTTTTTGCCACCAGGATTACTGTTGGGGCTCAGTGCCTACATGATGAATCTACTGCCCATTTTTTGTTCTTTCTTTTGTTATAGAGATAGAGAGAAATAGAGAGGGGAGGAAAAGAGGAAGAGAGAGAGAGAGAGAGTGAAAGAAAAAGAGACAACTGCAGCACTACTCCACTACTGGAGAAGCTTGAACCCTGGTTCCACATATGATAATGTGCGCATTCTTCTGGATATGCAATAGGTTGTGCCACCACTCAGCCTCTTTTATATATAATTTTATTTATTTATTTATTTATTTACTTCCACCAAGGTTAGTGCTGGGGTTGGTGCATGCATGACAAATGCATAACTCCTGGCTGTACACTGCATCCCCCACCAAAATTCTGAGTCCTCACCCCCACCTCCCAAAGATAACCATTTCTTGAAATTTTATTAGTGACTTAACATTGATTAAAAAATTATAAGATAACAGGGGTATAACTTTGCACCATCATCATGACCAGAGTTCTGTATCCCCATTCCCTCCATAGGAAACTGCAGTAGTTCTCCCAAGGTTGCAGATATAGGTTGACTATTATTTCTTTAACTATCTGTCTATATTTATATATATTTATCCATTTCCATTTTTTCCTATGGTCCTGCCTTCTCTTCTATTCTAAGTCACACCTACACCTATTACTACTCCCAGATATCCTTCCATTTTTTCCTTTTCTGTCTCTGGATCCTGATGGAGTTGGAGTTCAGAGCCCTATCGTCCTCTTCCCCTAACATTTCTACCCCTTTGGGAGTATAGACCAAAACTATTTTTAGGGTTCATAATACCATCATAGTTCTCACAAAGTCTTGGAAATAGTTTATTTGCTTCTGGTGTTTTTTAATTTATTTACAAAAAGGAAACATTGACTAAACCATAGGATAAGAGGTACAACTCCACACAGTTCCCACCATCAGAACTCCATATCCCATCCCCTCCCCTGATAGTTTTCCTATTCTTTAACCCTCTGGGAATATGGACCCAAGGTCATTGTGGGATGCAGAAGGTGGAAGGTCTGGCTTCTGTAATTGCTTCCCTGCTGAACATGGGCATTGACTGGTTAATCCATACTCCCAGTCTGCCTCTCTCTTTCCCTAATAGGGTTGGACTCTGGGGAAGCGGAGCTCCAGGACACATTGGTGGTGTTGTCTGTCCAGGGAAATCTGGTCAGCATCCTGCTAGCATCTGGAATCTGGTGGCTGAAAAGAGAGTTATCATACAAAGCCAAACAAATTGTTGATCAATCATGAACTTAAAGGCTGGAATAGTGCAGATGAAGAGTTGGAGGGATCCTCCATTTTGTAGATAGCTAGTAGGCTTATTTTAGTTATATTTCAAAGGGCCTGTGGCTATACTAGTTTTTTTTTTCCCCCGACCCTGAAATCTGATATACAGGTGGATCCAAGTTATTGTTTGGGGGAGATGATGCCATGGCTGGAAAAGGAATAGGAAGCTGGATTAGGGAAGAGAGTAGCTCCCCAATATGGGAAAGGGATATAAATATTGTTGACTGTCAATGGATTTGATGTGATCTGGGGCCCATATTCAGCTTAGGAGCCTATGTGACCACTGCATCCCTGTAGATCTGAGCTCACATTCTGTGGTCTTAAGTAGGAACATTCCAAGCTGACCCAGTATCGACCCATTTTCCTCAGGTGGAGCATAGAGTATGTTGTCCATCCTGTCTTTGGAGGATGGAACATTCTCTACCGTTGTTGGTTCAGGTTAAGGGCAAGGTTCTGTGGGGGGGCCCACACAGGGGTCTATTTTGTTGTTCCTGATAGAAATGACCAAGGAAATCTGGCTGGCCTAGTGGCTCCTTCTGATAGAAATGACCGGTAACAAGGTGAGAGGGATTTATTTGAGGTCAAGGCCCATCCATCATATCTGTTCGGGAATCTCAGGACTCTCCAAATAGGGCCCCAGCTAATGGGGTGGCCTGATAGTGACTAAAGAGTCATCGTTAAAGTATGCCAGTCTCTTGCCCTTATTCAGCTTTTGCAGTCCTTGCTTTTTTTCTTTTTATTTCTTTTTTTTTTTTTTTGCAAGTCCATGTGTATCAGTTCTGTAGATTCTACATATGAGTGAAACTATCTGGTAGTTGTCTTTCATCTCTTTATTTATTTTGTTAAGCATAATCAGCTCCAGTTCTATTTTCTCTGAAGCACACACTTTATTTTTATCCTGTGACTTGTTTAGCAGCCATTTTGGCTGCTTCCACCATTTGGCTATTGTGAAAAAGTTGAAACTACACTGAAGCTCCATCTCACATTTGTGAGAATAGTCCACATCGAGAAAACAGGAAATGACAGGTGTTGAAGTGGAGAAAAAGGGTCTCAGCTATAGTGATGGAGGGAAATGTCGCCCCTTTGGAAGTCTATAAGGACATATGCATTTCTGTGTTCAAAGCTGCATTATTCATAATGTTTTTTTTTTTGCCTCCAGGCTTATCACTGAGGTTCAGTGCCTGCACTACAAATCTTCTGCTTGTGGGGGCTCCTCCCCCCTTTTTCATTTTATTGTTGTTATTGTTAGTATTGCTGTTGTTGGATAGGATAGAGAGAAATCAAAGGAGGAGGGAAAGACATAGAAAGGGAAAAAAAGACAGACACCTGCAGACCTGATTCACAGTCCATGAAGCGACCTTGTTGCAGCTAGGGAGCCAGGGGCTTGTACCCAGATCCTCACACCAGTCCTTGAGTTTTGTGCCATGTGTGCTTAATCAGGTGTGCTACCACCTGGGCCCCCATAATGGTCATTTGTTAAGCCTTTTTTTAATTTGCTGGGACAGAGAAGAATTGAGAAGGAGGTGGGGAGACACCTGCAGTCCAGCTTCCCCACTTGTGATATTTTCCCACATACAGGCAATGCTTAACTGTGAATCTCACAGCACAATCCCTGTACCTATATTTTTAAGGGTAATTGGGATGCAACTCAGTGGGAGAGTTCATGCTTCACATGTGTGAAACTCTGAGACTGACTCTTACAACCCAATAAAAATAGTTCCCCCTAGAATTTCAATTTACTCTTATTTTAAATTTTATACAATACATCATAAAAATTAAAATCCTAGTAGTTTCTCGTATCACATAGGAATTCCCCAGCTGTTCTTTCTTCTTTATTACTATTTATTTCTATCAATTCCTTCCTGACTTACTTTCATTTCTTGTTTCATGCTGCTGGAGAAGAGGCCTTAACATATCTCAGTTCACTGATGAACGAAATCATTACCCCATACCTCAAACACTTTCAGCTTTGTTGCTGAACTTTGGTGATGTTTACATCCTATGCTTGCTATTGTCATTCCAGTGCCATTTCAATTTTGTTTCATTTGTTTTTATTAATCTTCTTTTCTAGTGAATTTTTTTATGTTGAAACATCTGTGAAGTCATTTATAATTCTGCTTAGATACAGTTTTAAACATTTCATTGATAGAAGTATATATTCCTTTATTATCTCCAGGTTTCTTTTTGTAGTCTTTTTGCAACATTTGGATGCAAAAATATCACCCAAAGGTCATGTACCAAAGGTTAATTCACAGGACATCTTCTGAACCAGTGTGAATATTATCTTCTAAGAAAATTCAGAATAGAGAAATGAAAATTGATTATACATAATATAAAGATTTATAGTTCTTTAAGTATATTAAGCAAACATTTCTATATAAAATATTTTGGAAAAAATACATAATAATCTATCTTATTTTATTGTACTTTATTTATTTAATTTAATTTATTTGGGGCAATTAATGTTTTGCATTCAACAGTAAATACAATAGTTTGTACATGCATAACATTCCCCAGTTTCCCATATAACAATACAACCTCCACTAGGTCCTCTGTCATCCTTCTTGGATCTGTATTCTCCCTACCCACCCACCCCAGAGTCTTTTACTTTGGTGCAATACCCCAACTCCAGTTCAGGTTCTACTTGTGTTTTCTCTTCTGATCTTGTTTTTCAACTTCTGCCTGAGAGTGAGATCATCCCATATTCATCCTTCTGTTTCTGACTTATTTCACTTAACATGAATTTTTCAAGGTCCATCCAAGATCGGCTGAAAATGGTGAAGTCACCATATATATATTTTTTTTACAGCTGAGTAGTATTCCATTGTGTGTGTATATATATATATACCACAACTTGCTCAGCCACTCATCTATTGTTGGACACCTGGGTTGCTTCCAGGTTTTGGCTATTACAAATTGTGCTGCCAAGAACATATGTGTACACAGATCTTTTTGGATGGATATGTTGGGTTCCTTAGGATATATCCCCAGGAGAGGAATTGCAGGATCATAGGGTAGGTCCATGTATAGCCTTCTGAGAGTTCTCCAGACTGTTCTCCACAGAGGTTGGACCAATTGACATTCTCACCCACAGTGTAGGAGGGTTACTTTGACCCCACACCCTCTCCAGCATTTGTTGCTGTTACCTTTTCTGATGTATGACATTCTCACTGGAGTGAAATGGTATCTCATTGTTGTCTTTATTTGCATTTCTCTGACAATCAGAGACTTGGAGCATTTTTTCATGTGTTTCTCTGCCTTTTGGATCTATTCTGTGGTGAATATTTTGTCCATGTCCTCCCCCCATTTTTGGATGGGGTTATTTGTATTGTATTTATTTTTTATTATTTAGCTTTTAGATATAATTTCATTCTGGATCCAGCTTCAACAGTCAGGATATTTATTACCTTTGATCATGTTATATGGGTTAAAGAGGTGGGCAGGTGTTAGTGCTCAAGCATGCTGGGTTAGAAACTTGGGCTTTCACTGGGAACAGTTGGGTCAGAGGAGGCCTGACTGAGAAGATGACAGCTGCCTTTCATTGTAGATTGATTGTAGATATAATTGTAGAGATAATTCAAAACAGCTGTCAGTGTTGATGCCATTACTAGGGAAAGATTTTTGTGGTGTATTATACATATGTATGTATTTTAAATTTAGATATACGTGTACAGCAGTCTAAAGAAAAAATTAAATAAATGAAAATTATTTTGACTTGCTAAAGTACACAATAACTAATGTAAGGGAACAATAACTGGGTCAAAATGTTGGATGATAAAAAAACCTTGTTGATTAAATGATTGGTATAAGTTATCCTCCAAATCAATTAATCTTAACTTGATGATCAACTTTGAGATAACTATATTGTCCCTGATTTTTTTAAAAAATGGAAAAACATCTATTACAGGATTTTTTTTTTTTTTTACAAAACATGTAATTAAAATTGGTAATAATTTCTCTAGGATCACCAAGAATGGCAAGAATTTGGCTTTCCTCTCCTTTCCCCTTCTTTCTTTCCTTCCTCCCTTCCTTCTTTCCCTTCATCCTTCCTTTTTCAGTTTACTATATCTTCCAAACCTCCATAGTATTTTACTATAGCCTTTACCTATGAACACATGTACCTTAGGAATCTTATTGGCACTGTATATATACTATAGTCTGCTCATTGACCTGAAAGCTATTTGAGTGAACAGTTTACATCTCATTTGTATCTTAAACCATCATGCCATCCCTTATAATATAATTAGTCCTCAATTAATGTAAACATATAATTAATTCTGTGGACCTGCTGCCTTGCTCATGCATGATTACATTACTCTGGGACTGATGTATGTCTCTCTGTCTTCCCAATATCACTTCATTAAGGAAATGTTGATTTACAAGGTTTTTATGTTATAAGGATACATTTTTACATTTCCCCAAGATAGATATCAGTACATTTAACTCTTAATCAATCATCTTATTCTATCATAGAGACTTTGGCCCCCTAGCTCCCCTTAATACCCCCACCCCCACCCTCTGAGTTGCTAATCTGCTGTGATAGACTATAGTCTATTGAGGATTCATTCCAGGACCATATTTTCATTCAGATAGACACACAGGGAAAGAAAGAGAGAAAGAGAGAGAGAGAGAGATATGGAGAAATGGACAGGCACTACAACACCACAGCATCCTAGACTGAACTCATGGCAAAACACATTCCTTCCCTTGTGATATAACTCTGACCCTAAAAAATTTTACATTTAATTAAGAGACATAATGACCTCAGTAATGAAGTATTAGTATGTGAAATGTGGCAAATAGTCCCTTGGAAATACTTTCCATTAAAGAAATAGAGGAAGCTTTAAGACAAAAGAAACACATTTTCTATACTGCAGGGGTAATCAAATACTGTAATAGGTTACCAGAGAGGGATGTAAAATCTCCATCCCTGGAGATCCTTAAAAATTGGACTGAGAAGACATCTGTGAGAATGATTGAAACATTAACTCTGTCTTGAGGCAAGTAGATAGACACGACGACAAATGGTTCTGTGATTCTTTGATTACTTGGCCTGAAGAAGAGAAGACTGAGGGGAAACTTCAAATATGGAAAACAGTTATCATTGCTCAGGGAGAGGAAGATGAAAGAATTTAGCCTAAAGTCTTAGATATTTAGGTTACAGTTTATAATTAAAGCTCTTGAGACATGGGTTGTAAGAATACTGTGAATATGTGAAAAGATTGATTTGAATAAGATGTAGTCAGCTTTATGATTCTGTTGTAAAATTCTTTCTATATGAATTTTAATATGGAGAATTATTTGAATACACTATATTTTATACATAGCATTGTCTTGGGAAAGGAAAATATCTGAAATTATTATTTCAAAGCACCAAATATCTTGTTGCTTCATGGATAGGAGGGGAGAACAGAAATAATAGATGTGAAGTTCTTCCCATCTAAATATCTATACATAGATCAGATCTTGGAACAGAATGGCAGAAGACCTAGTGGGGGTTGTATTGTGTGGAAAACTGAGGAATGTTATGAATATACAAAATATTGCATTTACTGTTGATTGTAAGACATTAATCCCCCAATGAAGAAATAAAATAAATAAATAAATATACATGCTTGTGATTTTAAATCTTTAGCCAATGGACTAGGAGGACACAATACCGTTCTGCTGGTCAGCCTTGTTTAGGTCACTGGCTCTTTTCCTCTGGACATAGAGAAAAACTGGGACTCAATCAAGCAAACAAGCCAGCAAACAAGTGACCACACTTGCGATATAAATTGAACCAAACTATCATTTAAAACAAAAAGTGATTTGGTGGGGGAGATAGCATAATAGTTATACGAAGAGATTCTCATGCCTGTAACAGCAAGATCTCAGGTTCAGTCTCACACACACCATAAACTAGAGCATCTAGGTGGGTGTGAGACATTTGACTGTAATTCCATCTGTTAGCCACACGATGTCACAATTGGATTTTGATTTTCACTGTATATTTGTCTCAACAGAGGAAGGTATTTTCAAAGCTGGGACAGAAAGATCTGAAACACGGGGGGCAGTAGAAATCCAAGAAGATGAAGACACTAAAGTTGAGATTCCAGTTGATCAGGTAATTTCCACTCCTTTAAATATATGTATGAACTAAGCACTCCTGTTTTCTTTTCAAATGTCCTATCTGCTTCACCCTTTTCCTATATTTTTGTTAGTGAATCTTTATTTGACTCTATGTGACTGAACAACTTAATAATAAGCTAAGCACCCTCAGGTCTCCCTAGTGTTTCTGCAATATATATAATATATATATATTCATTTAGACACAATTTTAAAAATGCTATTATGGAAATGGTATATATATACATATATACATATATATATATACACACATGCACAAATATTTTTTCACTGAAGAAAATTCTAGAAATGGTGTATTTTTAATAAACAACATTGAAGGACAAGGTGAATTGAAGTATGTATGAGACACATAAAGATGGAGAAAGTTTGATGCAAAGAAAGATCACTTGAAGTTTCTGACCTGGAAATAAAATGTCTTTTATTTAGAAAAAGTCTATCTATCTGTATTTTTAGGACTGCCTATATACTTTTACTTTGGGGGTTTAAGACTGTTGTAGCTAGAGTTTTTTCCTAAAGATATTGCTTATAAATTTGCAGCTCTAATATTAGCTATTAGCTATGTGTGCACTGCTTTCTTTCTTAGGTTGTTGGAGTGCATATTTTTTCCCCTCTGTGTGTATATACATATATGAACTTGTAGAAGTGGCTGAGCAGTCTTAATTCTCACATGGTGTGAGAAGTAAAGGTCAGACTTGTGAAAATATAATTTAACTAGGGTTTTTTTAATATATACTTTTAAGTGGAGAATTGCAATTTAGGGGAGGAGGGAGAAATCATAATCCCAGGCTCAAGACAATGAGAAGTCACTAGGAATTGCCACTTATCCTCTGACTATTATGTGCTATTTCATTTTCTAAAGCAAATTTCACATCCCAGCAAATTCCATAGGTGATTTTCTCAATCATATTTGTCTTAACAGCTCGGCAGTGAAATTGCTGCTTGATTATTCCACAGGGATTTTCTGTTAGCATTACTTTCCTGATGAAAAGCCTAATGTGTTAAAAATCACATAGAATTTAAAAATCCAATTTGTTATCCAGGATTAGCTGCAACTAATAATTTTTAATAAATTCTAGCTACAGGTATTCTTTCCTGTGGGAAAATGGAATTTGAAGTCTTCTTAGAGTTATAATTAAATATTATACTTTTAAGACAAAGAAGAGTAATTATCTTGTATATACAACACATAATAGTGATGAAACCAGGACTAATTTTTCTGTCCAAAGTCAAAATGCCAGATATCAAGAGAAAAATCATAGCAACATTGCTAGTAGAGAAATCTCTTTGTTAATCACTTAACAAGTTACAGATAGTTCTTATTTAGAAGATAATCACAAGGAAGAGGAACTGGCAGGAGAATTAATTTCTATGATACTTGAATTGTCTTGAATTAAGTGTCTGTAGAGCTTGCTTTCTTAGCTATTATTTATTAGTAATAAAAATGGGTTTATTTTGCACAGGTGTTTGGCATGAGATGTTTAGGAAGTTAGGTCTTAAAATAACCCCACCTATGATTTGGTGACTTTTAACCCCACATTTTAAGAAACCGTTATTAATATTGTAAAAAACTAGATGAGAGTGTGGAGTAATGAGTCCTAAGCTCCTTGTAAGAACAACTTTGAGGGCATATCCTAATGATGATATTCATTATACAAAGTTGATTATATATTAAGCACCAGACATTTTTAGCTCATAATTGTGATGATGATCCTGTTTTTTTTTTTTTTTAATGGTTTATTTTTTTCTGGGCTGGGCTAGCTTCACGGACAGTAGAGAGATGACCAGGGACTCATGGTTGAGCTGGGAAGCAGTATCTCTTTATTTATGTGGAACGCAGTGCAATCTAAGCTATCTCTAATCACAATCCTGTTCTTATATATCCTGAGGTGGAACTGTCAGTTCAAAGAGGATGTATGTTGGATAGGGGGTGGGGAGAAGGAAAAAACTCTGGAACCAGTGAGGATTAAACCAATGCCCTGGAGGCAGGGTGGTGCTTAGTTAACAGTGTTATGTAAATAGACAGCAGTGTTAAGCCTGCAGGGCGGTGCTTAGTTAAGCAGGATTAGTGACAGAGGCTTTAAGCAGGGGGGAGCTGGCTTACTGCCCAACAATTTTTCTTTTATTTGATAGGATAGAGAGAGATTGAGAGGGGAGGGAGATAGGGGGAGAGAGAGAGAAAGACCTTTACTGTTTGCTTCACTTGTTGGTGTAGCTTTCTATCTGCAATTGGGGATCAGGAGTTTGAACCTTGGTACTTGCACATGGTATCTCATGTGCTCAACTATGTGTGTCACTTCCTGGCTGGAAGATAAGTTTCATTATCTTTACTTTATATAGAGAAAGAAAGTGAATGTATGTAGGTAGAATTACATATCCAAGGTTATATTGTGAAGTGCCCTAGTTGAAATTTGAATGTAGGCCTAACTTCAAAGCACAGAGTGATCTGGGTTCAGGGAGATCTCACCCTTTGCCTTGCTCGGTTACATGGATTTGAGCCCCAGCCACCATAAGGAGCACCATGCAAAGTGTAAGCTTCAAAGTAGAATAGTACTGTAGTGTCTATACTTTCCCCTCCTTGCCTCCCTTCCTCTCTCTCTCTCTATCTCTCTATCTTAAAAAAGAATCTGTTAGTAGCAGTGGAGTTGTTTCTGCATATAGTGATCTTGTATTCCTTGATTTACTTGTAAATGATGCAATCCCTTTGGGCAAAGCTTATATACTTTCTTTGAACTGATTTTCCAATGTCTAAATGTTTTACATTGTTATTTTAGTGAAGGAACCAGGAAGATGGGTATGTGTGTGTATGTTATGTGTAGAAATAGCATGTGCTAATTGCCCAGATAATGTATCCATACCTTAAAAACATACAAAATTTTAGAAGTAAGCATGCAGGTTTCTGTTGGAAGACAATTCTCATGGATCTCTTATGTTTCTGCATATCATGTAAGGCACTGTTTACCTTTATTTTGCACTATCTTTTCAAAGATGTTTGTATAGTGAACACTTTTGAAAGACAGGGATGGTTTCTTATTGTAATTAAAAAAATAAGGAGCCAGGTGGTGTCGCACCTGGTTGAGTGCACATGTTACAATGTGCAGGGGCCTGGGTTCAAGCCCCCAGTTCCCACCTACAGGGGGTAAGTTTCACAAGTGGTGAAGCAGGGCTGCAGGTGTCTTCCTCCCTCTCTGTCACCACTTATCCTTCCCATTTCTGGATGTCTTTATCCAATAAATAAATAAAGATAATATGAAAAAATTAAAAGAGGAACTATAAATAAATAAATAAATAAATAAATAAAAGACTTCATGGGGATGCGACTGGGCACTGGTTTAAGACCATTAATGTTTATTACATGGAGGTACAGCAGTATGGAATGGGTGTATTTTAAGTACAGCGAGATAGGCAAATACTGGCAGGGGTAAGACTAGACCCATGAATCCATAAAACTGGTTACCAGATTTCAGCTACAGGTGTATAAGTCCAGGGAGAAGTGGTCATGGTGGGCACCAGAGTGCACAGGAAAGCAGGGAGCCAGAAGATGAGAGCACAGGAATAGAGAGAGAGTGCACCTGACTTCAGTCATATGCTAATTAGTCAGTCAGCCATATTGCTAATTATGTTGTTCTCACATTCAGTCTCAGCCATATGCTAATCAAGTCCCAAAGCCCTATTCATGGATTGTGTCACAATAGTTCCTTCTCTAGACAGCTATCCTTCTCTTCTTCCTCCTCCTCGTCCTTCTTTTAAACAAATCACTTTATTGAGAGGGGCATCATTTACAAGACAGTTGTAGTCACATGTGTATTTCTTATCTCCCATGATAGATGTCAGTGTTCCACAGCCTCCACTCGCTTGTCCTATTACTCTGCTATAGGATACTTGCATTTTATTTTATTTTACTTATTGACACTAGCGTTAGCTACAAGCTTTATTTTTTTAGTGACTTAATATTGATTTACAAAACTATGTGATGACTGGGGTATAATTCTGCACTATTTCTACCAGCAGAGTTCTGGGTCCCATACCCTCCATTGGAAACATTAATAATTTTTCTGAGGTCACAGATATGGATTGACTCTTATTTCTATAACTATCTATCTATATTTACACATATTTGCATATTTTTTTCCTATGGTCCTGCCTTCTCTTCCTTTATAAGTCACATATACACTTATTACTACTTTCCAGTGTTCTTCCTTTTTCCTTTTCTGTCTCTGGGTCCTGATGGAATTGGAGTTCAGAGCCCTCTGGTCACCTTCCCCAAACATTTCTCCCTCTTTGGAAATATAGAGAAAAATTCCTAAGGGGTTCAGAAGATAGAAGGTCTGGTTTCAGTAATTGCTTCTCTATAGATAAGATTGTTGGCAGGTTGGCCCATATCCCCAGTCTGTTTCTATCTATCCCTAGTTATACCAGTAGGGCTCTGGAGCAGTGAGGTTCCAGGATACATTGGTGAGATTGCCCAGGGAAGTCAGCATGGCATCATAATAGCATTTGCAATTTGGTGGTTGAAAGGTAGTAAGATACATAGCAGGACAAAGTGTTTAATAAACATGAGTCAAAAGGTAGGAATAGTGCAAATGAAAATAGGTATATCTTAGAGTGAAAGAAAACTATGAAACCTATTTTAGGTATGTTCCTAGGGGTTCATGACTTTAGTAATTTTTGCTTGAGCTTGATAGCTAACATGGAGGTGGACTAAAAATATTTTCTGGGAAGATGGTGTTGAAGTTGAGAAAAAGGATAGAAAGTTGGATTAGGTTGAAGAGTAGCTCCCAAATTTGAAGAAAGTAAATAAATAAAATTAACTATTTACCTCATTAATCTGACCCAGGGCCCATATATGTTCATATTTAGCCTAGGAGCCTATGTAACCTGCCAGTCTGACCTCACAGTCCATGGTAATAGCTGGGGAAATTTTAGGTGCACTCATTTCAGGACCAGTTTTCCTTGAGTGGCAGGGAAGTATGACCTAGCCTTCCTTTCGGAGAGAGGTCGTTCCTAGCATTGTTACATTATAGTGAGGACAAGTTCCTGGAGTGGCCCATGAGAAAGGCTTATGATGGTGTTCCTGATGGTAGTGACCAGTGATGGTGGAGACAGAGAGAGAGAGAGAGAGAGAGAGAGAGAGAGAGAGAGAGTGTTAATAGAGGCCTAGTCTCATCACATCTATGTGGGAATCCAAGAGTTCCCTGACTAGGGCCCCAGATGATGGGGTGTCTGGTATTGACCAAAAAGGCCATCATTAAGTGAGCCAGTAGGACACTTGCTTTTCAACCTCCTTTGAACCCATCTCTGCACTGCAAACCCCCCCCCCCCCCGCCCCAGTCCTTGGCTCTGCTGTAATAAACCACAGCCAATTAAAGTTTCACACCATATTTTCCCTTTATTTTCTAAGTATCACTTATGAATGAGATCAGCTCATATTTGTCCTTCTTTTTTGTGGCTTATTTCAATTAGCATGATTCCTTTAGTGGGACAGTTATTCTAAGGTGGAGGCAACTTGACTTCCAAAGTGGTAGCATTCTTGACTGTAATAACTTGGGGGAGCACTACTGGCATTTAGTGAGTAGTGGCGAGGGATGATGCTAAATGTCTGTATTGTACATGATAATCTCATTTCCAGTCCGTATTGTCAGTAATGCTGAATTAGAACCCTCACTGTGGATCAGATGCCAGTCTTTTGCTGTGCTTTATGAAAGGTCAGGCAGATTTACTATTCATTTTGAAGTTGTAGTATCATTGAATTATGTATTTACAGCTAGTTAAAATGAAAAGTTTTATATTATATATACATATTAGTACAGCAAAATACTTAAAAAGATAGGGTCCTTCCCCTGAAATAATGCAATTTTTACCAAGGCCATTATGTATATCAGATATGTTCTTTTACATTCCCTTGCAGGAATGGATTCTTTTTTTTTTTTTTTTTATTTAAGAAAGGAGACATTAACAAAATCATAGGATGGGGAGGGTACAACTCCACACAATTCCCGCCACCCAATCTCTATCCTATCCCCTCCCCAATAGCTTTCCCATTCTCTATCCCTCTGGGAGCATGGACCCAGGGTCTTGTGGGTTGCAGAAGGTGGAAGGTCTGGCTTCTGTAATTGCTTCCCCGCTGAACATGGGTGTTGACTGGTCAAAGCATACTCCCAGTCTGCCTCTTTCTTTCCCTAGTAGGGTGAGTCTCTGGGGAAGTGGAGCTCCAGGACACATTGGTGGGGTCTTCAGTCCAGGGAAGCCTGGCCGGCATCCTGATGGCATCTGGAACCTGGTGATTGAAAAGAGAGTTAACATACGAAGCCAAATAAATTGTTGAAGAATCATGGACCCAAAGGTTGGAATAGTGGAGATGAAGTGTTGGGGAGTACTCACTGCAAACCCTAGTGAACTTCTGCTTTCAGGTATATATTTTGCAGTAGTTTATGGATACGTGTGAACATATGTTCTATCTCCTGGAACCTAGTCTATATCTAGGTTTTGGGACTTAGTTAGGAAGTGAACCACCTGGGATGGAGTTAGAGAATACTATGAAAGGAAAGGTCTCACCCGAGTAATGAAGCTGAAGGGTTGTCATTCCACACCTGAAGTCTCTGGACGCAGTCTGAAGTGAAGCATGCTGGGGTTGCACTCGTTGCATTGATTAGGTTGTGATCAGTGGATACAATATTATTTGATAAGAATTGGGAGAAGCATATGGGAAAGTGGGCCCTACCCTAGGGTCCCAGGACTGGGGGAAGTTTAGGCTCTATAGTGGAAATGTGAGGTTCCTGCTGTCTTAGGGTTCAAGAAGACAATGGATAGTTATTGTTATCATCACATTATTTGATAATTGGGTTAACTTTGAAGAGTCCCTTTGTTAGACAGGCAATCAATTTTCCCCCTCTAATATTAATTAAATAGTGAATTATATGACTACAATTTAATAGGTGTGTACATAAATACCATTCCCATCCCCAAAAGATTGTGTCCCATCCCACCCACCCACCCACCCTCACCCCCATCCCCCCGCCGGCCCAGGATGGTGTGGGTGCAATTACTTGTTCTCACTTGGGCTGCTACTTTTCTATCAGGAAAAAAGGTTTTTTTTTTGTTTTTTGTTTTGTTTTTGTCTCTAAAACTACTAGGCTCTTGGCTCCATGAAAGTACAACTGAATAATATGTCAGGTTGTTATTAGGGTAAAAATTCAAGCATTTATAGTTCTTGAAAATTCTCTTGCTGGCAATAGCCAGCATGCATTTTTTTGTGTAAACATGCATGTAACAGGATATGGGAGACTAATTGCAAGCAAGAAAAATTCAAGGACCAGACTCATAATTTTTCAAAGACAAGTTAATGAATCTGGATCTTGTACTTCTCACACATCCATAGGAAACTGAAGACTGTCATATTCTTTTATGTACTTGAGGAGACCGGAACCAATTCCTTTTCCTAGAGAAGATCTTAGGGCTAAAAAGAATTAAGTACTCTTTTAAAATTAACTTTTTCTGTATGCACATTTCAAATCAATCTGGTTACTCAGAAGCAATGAAGCAAATGACTAATGAAGCCAATACCTGTGATTATACTCTGCCACATGTATCAATAAACTCCATTTACAAAATGCTGCTTTTTTTCCCTCTCAAATAAGGTGGTAAGAAATGTACCTTTTATATAGCCATCTGAGTTGACCACACTGAGTAAGGGTCATATCAGATAACTCACTATTTCAGAAATTTAGACAAGTAAATTACTATACAATAAATAAGCAATTATATTTTGGATTTTGATCTGTTTGACAGAGGACAAAATAATGGAGATAGTAATGTTAGAGTGGTTTTGAATTGTTTTTATAGTCTTTCCCTTCAGTTATAGTTAATTTTAAGTAGCAAAAATAATGAGAATTGCAAATATTTTAGGCTAAATAGTTTTATCTATGACATTTAAATCTGAATCATGAACACTGAAGTCGTAGAAACTTTTAAACAAAAATATTGAATATTTTGATATACTATTTTCTTTGTGTACCTACCTATTTATTTTAACCTTTATTATTTTTATTTTATTTTATTTGCCACCAGGGCTGTCATTAAGGCTCAAAGGTTGCATGGTGACTCCGCTGTTCCCTTGGTCATTTAGAATAGGGGAATATTTTAGTTATATTCAAAGGGCCTCTGGCTATACTGGTTTTTTATTTGTTTATTTTTTTGCCTGAGCCTGAAATCTGATATACAGGTGGATCCAAGTTATTGTCTAGGGGAGATGATGTCATGGCTGGAAAAGGAATAGGAAGCTTGATCAGGGTAGAGAGTAGCTCCCTAATATGAGAAAGGATTATAAATATTGTTGACTGTAAGCCCCATTGATTTGATTTGGTCTAGGGCCCATATTCAGCTTAGGAGCCTATGTGACCTCTGCATCCCTCTAGATCTGAGCTCACATTATGTTGTCATAAGTAGAAACATTCCATGCTGCCCCAATATCGACCCATCTTCCTCAGGTGGAGCATAGAGTATGTTGTCCATCCTCCCTTCGGAGGATGGAACATTCTCTACCGTTGTTGGTCCAAGTTGATGTCGTTGTTGGATATGACAGAGAGAAATGGAGAGAGAAGTGGAAGACAGAGAGGGGGAGAGAAAGATAGACACCTGAAGACCTGCTTTGTCGCTTCACAGGCTCAAACTGGGATCCTTACACCTGCCCTTGCGCTTTGTGCCACCTGCGCTTAACCCACTGCGCCACTGCCCAAACTGCTTTGCTCTGGCTTATGGTGAGGCAGGGATTTGAACCTGGAACTTAGGAATCTCAGGCATGAGAGTCTCTTTGCATAACTATTATGCTGTCTACCCCCCCCCCCCCCACTAATTTTTGACTGAGCCCAATAGCTAACATGCAGGTGGGATAAGAGTATTGTCTGGGAAGATGGTGTCAGAGTTGAGGATAGGACTAGAAAGCTAGATAAGCACAGAAAGAAGATTTCAAATAGGGGAAAAGAATACAAATACATTAAGGGTAAACTCCATTTATCTGGCTCAGGGTCCATGTCTATTTATATTTAGCACAGAAGCCTGTATAACCTCTGCATTCCTGTAGGTCTGAACTCACATTCCATGGTCATAGCTATGAACATTCTAGGTTGCAGTCATTTCAGGACCAGTCTTCCTCTAGTGACAAAGTATGTTGAACCAGCCTCCCTATGGAGAGTGTGGCAATTTCTACCACCATTATCCTACAATGAGGGTAAGGTCCCCTAGAGGTCCACAAGAGGGTCCACTATGCTGTTCCTGATGGAGATGACTAGTAATAGTGGATAAAGGAATCTGTTAGAGGTCTAGGCATATCATATCTATATAGGAATACAAGTATTCCCTGACTAGGGCTGCAGATGATAGGGTGGCCTGGTAGTGACCAAAAGGACCATCATTAAAGTATTCTGGTCACACTTGCCCTTATCCAGCTTTTGTAGTCCTAACTTTATCTGACACTGTTGGACTTAGAGTGATTGAGGGAAGTGAAATAGGTGGTAGGTAAAGAGGATATCTAGGTTTAAGTAGATATTATTTGAGTATGTACTTTGTGGTATTGTTTTTAGGGCTTTCTACCTGCTTGCTGCACTTATTGAGTCACTGTAGACTATTGTGCACTTTTACCTTAAGGTCTATATTTTTCCCTAATTTACAGATACATGTGCACATGTGCTCTAATCTCATGAACCCTGGTCTGTATCTAGGTTCTATGGCTTTGTTAGGAAGTACACCACCCAAAATGGAACTAAGGAGTTTTATGAGCTAGGAAAGGTCTCACCAGAGTATTGGAGCTGAAGGTTTCACATCCCATGCCTGTTGTTTCTGGACACAGTTCGAAGTGGAACTGTGTCGAGGTGGTACTGGTTGCATTGATTTGGCTGAAATCAGCAGATGCAGTATTAAATGATATATATCTCGAGAAGCATGAAGGAAAATGACCAAAGCCCCAGAGGTTCCATGACTTGGAGAAATATAGGTTTATAGAAAATGAGGAAGGTTCCTTGCTGTCTTAGGTTTAAGAAGGCAATAGAATCATCCCAAGCATCTTCTCAGACCACAGTAGAATTAAACTAACACTATACAATCAACAAAAGATTATTAATAGTCCCAAAATGTGGAAGCTCAACAGTACACTTCCTAACAACTTCTGATTCAAAGAGGAAATCAAGGAAGAAATCAAAATGTTTCGAGAGTTCAATGAAAATGAAGACACAAGCTATCAAAATATTTGGGACTCAGCTAAAGCAGTACAGAGAGGGAAGTTCATAGCTATACAAGCACACATTAGGAAACAAGAAAAAGCACAAATAAACAGTCTGATTGCATATCTTAAAGACCTATAACAAGGAACCCTAAAGCAGCCAGAAGGACAGAAATCACTAAAGTTAGGGCAGAAATAAATAACACTGAAAATAAGAAAACCATACAAAAGATCAAGGAAAGTAAATGTTGGTTCTTTGAAAGAGTGAACAAAATCAACAAACCTTTAGCCAGACTCACAAAACAAAAAAGGGAGAAGAACCAAATAAATCAGATACTAAATGAAAGAGGAGATATCACAACAGACACCACAGAAATTCAACATATCATGTGAGGCTTCTATGAACAACTTGGTGGCTTCTATATGCCACCAAGCTAGAGAACCTGGAAGAAATGGACAATTTCCTAGATACCTACCAACTTCCAAAACTAAGTAAAGAGGAACTGGCTAACATGAACAGGCCCATCACAGCTAATGAAATTGAAAGTTATCAAAAATCTCCCCAAAAATAAAAGTCCTGGACCAGATGGTTTTGCAAATGAATTCTATAAAACCTTCAAAGAAGAACTAATACCTCTACTTTTAAAAGTCTTCCAGAAGATTGAAGACACTGGAATACTCCCTGCCAGCTTCTATGAAGCCAACATCACTCTGATACCAAAAGCAGACAGGGACACAACCAAAAAAGAAAACTACAGACCAATATCTCTGATGAACATAGATGCTAAAATATTGAACAAAATTCTAGCAAACCAGATACAGCAGTATATTAAAAACATTGTTCATCATGACCAAGTGGGGTTTATCCCAGGCATGCAGGGTTGGTTTAATATACGTAAATCAATCAATGTGATCCACCACATCAACAAAAGCAAGACCAAAAACCACATGGTCATATCAATAGATGCATAGAAAGCCTTTGACAAAATACAACATCCCTTTATGATCAAAACACTACAAAAATGGGAATAGATGGAAAATTCCTGAAGATAGTGGAGTCCATATATAGCAAACCTACAGACAACATCATACTCAGTGGTGAAAAACTAGAAGCATTTCCCCTCAGATCAGGTACTAGACAGGGCTGCCCACTATCACCATTACTATTCAGCATAGTGTTGGAAGTTCTTGCCATAGCAATCAGACAGGAACAAGGAATTAAAGGGATACAGATTGGAAGAGAAGAAGTCAAACTCTCCCTATTTGCAGATGACATGATAGTATACACAGAAAAACCTAAGGAATCCAGTAAGAAGCTTTTGGAAATCATCAGGCAATACAGTAAGGTGTCAGGCTATAAAATGAACATTCAAAAGTCAGTGGCATTCCTCTATGCAAACACTAAGGTAGAAGAAATTGAAATCCAGAAATCAATTCCTTTTACTATAGCAACAAAAACAATAAAATGTCTAGGAATAAACCTAACCAAAGAAGTGAAAGACTTGTACACTGAAAATTATGAGTCACTACTCAAGGAAATAGAAAAAGACACAAAGAAGTGGAAAGACATTCCATGTTCATGGGTTGGAAGAATTAACATCATCAAAATGAATATACTACCCAGAGCCATCTACAAATTTAATGCTATCCCCATCAAGATCCCAAGCACATTTTTTAGGAGAATAGAACAAATGCTACAAATGTTTATCTGGAACCAGAAAAGACCTAGAATTGCCAAAACAATCTTGAGAAAAAAGAACAGAACTGGAGGCATCACACTCCCAGATCTCAAATTATATTATAGGGCCATTGTCATCCAAACTGCTTGGTACTGGAACATGAATAGACATACTGACCAGTGGAATAGAATTGAGAGCCCACAAATGAGCCCCCACACCTATGGACATCTAATCTTTGACAAAGGGGTCCAGACTATTCAATGGGGAAAGCAGAGTCTCTTCAACAAATGGTGTTGGAAACAATGGGTTGAAACATGCAGAAGAATGAAACTGAACCACTGTATTTCACCAAAGACAAATATAAATTCCAAGTGGATCAAGGACTTGGATGTTAGACCACAAATTGTCAGATACTTAGAGGAAAATATTGGCAGAACTCTTTTCCACATAAATTTTAAAGACATCTTCAATGAAATGAATCCAGTTACAAAGAATACTAAGGCAAGTATAAACCTATGGGACTACATCAAATTAAAAAGCTTCTGCACAGATAAAGAAACTACTACCCAAAACAAGAGACCTCTCACAGAATGGGAGAAGATCTTTACATGCCATACATCAGACAAGAGGCTAATAACCAGAATATATAAAGAACTTGCAAATCTCAACAATAAGAAAACAAGTAACCCCATCCAAAAATGGGGGGGGGGGAGGACATGGACAGAATATTGACCACAGAAGAGATACAAAAGACTGAGAAACACATGAAAAAATGCTCCAAGTCTCTGATTGTCAGAGAAATGCAAATAAAGACAACAATGAGATACCACTTCACTCCTGTGAGAATGTCATACATCAGAAAAGGTAACAGCAGCAAATGTTGGAGAGGTTGTGGGGTCAAAGGAACCCTCCTACACCGCTGGTAGGTATGTCAATGGGTCCAGCCTCTGTGGAGAACAGTCTGGAGAACTCTTATAAGGCTATAAATGGACCTACCTTATGATCCTGCAATTCCTCTCCTGGGGATATATCCTAAGGAATCCAACACAAGTATCCAAAAATATCTGTGTACACATATGTTCTTGGCAGCACAATTTGTAATAGCCAAAACCCTGAAGCAACCCAGGTGTCCAACAACAGATGAGTGGCTGATCAAGTTGTGGCATATATATATATTACTTAGCTATAAAAAATGGTGACTTTATTTAAGAAATTAAAAAAAAGATTTACTGTACTATACAAGACGATGATTTATGTCACTTAATGCTATTTACAAATAACTATATCTTATATACTGATATGACTGGTTACTTCTGGTATCCTTGGTCTAAGATTATAGCTGGTTTAATATTCCAAAAAAAGGTATTACTAAAAATGCATTAACAGGTTAAGCCCAATGTTAAAATTCAACATTTATTTATTTGAAACCTTAAGTGCTTAGATTGAAGGAATATATACTCACAACTGGAGTCTTTGCATTAAAAAGCTTGAGACATTCAGTCTATTAATTAAATATTGATTCATAAGACCATAGGTTAATAGGAAAATATATTAACACCATTCCTGTCATTAAAGGATTGTGTCCCTACCCCACCCCTTACTGTGGAGCTGAAAACCTACCTTTCTCCACTCCCCCACCACTCAGTCAAATTCTAGTTTATATTTCCCTTTATATTTTTCTTTCTCAACTTCTCTTTATGAGTGGGATCATCCCATATTGTCTTTTTCTTTCTGACTTATCTCACTTAACATAATTCCTTCTAGCACTATCCAAGATGGGTCAGAGAAGGTGAGTTCATTAATAGCTGATTAGTATTCCACTGTGTATATATACCACAGCTTTCTCAGACACTCATCTGTTGTTGGGCACCTGGTTGTTTCCAGGTTTTGACTATTAAGAATTGTGCTGCTATGAGCATAGGTGTACACATATCTTTTTGCTTGGGTGTTATGGAGTCCTTAGGATATATCCCTAGGAGAGAGATTACTGGGTTATATGGAAGGTCTATATTTAGCCTTGTGAAAGTCTCCAGACTGCTCTCCACAGAAGTTGGAACAATTTACATTCCCACCAGCAGTGCAAGAGGGTTCCTCTGTCCCCACATCCTCTCCAGCATTTGTTGCCGCTGTCCTTTTTGATGTATGCCATTCTCACAGGGGTGAGGTGGTATCTCAGTGTTGTCTTTATTTGCAATTAGTGACCTGGAGTGATTTTTCATATGTCTGTTGGCCTTTTGGATCTCTTCTGTAGTATATATTTTGTTCATCTCCTGGAGAGCAGATCTTAACTTTTTATTTTATATTTTCCACTATTATTAAAAAAATTCATGTGAGAGAGATAGAGAGCAGGATAATAAACTACTTTTTGTGAATTGGAGCTAACTAAACACAATATAATAATAAATGGCAAATGTGCAAATTAAGGAAATTTATTCATTCAATAAATATTTATTTAGCCTCAGTCACTGTGCTATAACTGGGGATATAATGTCGATCAATAATAGGCACACCTCAAATAATTCATAGTTAAATGGATAATAAAATGTGAATGGTGTGAAGCTACTTTATCTCAGGACTATAAAAACTGAATCCTCATCTCCTTATTTAAAATACTGTCAAGTGGGGGCTGGGTGGTAGCGCAGCAGAGCAGCAGGTTAAGCGCACATGGAGCAAGGCACAAAGACTGGTGGTGGGAGGATCCCAGTTCAAGCCCCCAGCTCGAATCCTGCAGGGGGTCGCTTCACAAGACGTGAAGCAGGTCTGTCTGCTGGTGTCTTATCTTTTTCTCCCCCCCTCTGTCTTCCCCTCCTCCCTTGATTTCTCTCTGTCCTATCCAATAACAATAACAGCTATAACAACCACAAGAAAAGCAACACAAAAATGGAGAAAATGGCCTCTAGGAGCAGTAGATTCATAGTGCAAGCACTGAGTCCCAGCAATAACCCTGGAGGCAAAAAAAAAAAAAAAGACTGTTTTTAGTAACACCTCTGCCCCTTCCAGAAAGAGCTGATACTTGCAGTCCCCAAACCTATCTGAGGTTTTTCAGCATGCCAAACCATGCTTCTATTTTCTCTTCCTGTAGGCTCAAGTTTTAGCCTACAGGTCTTGAGTCTAGTGTTTATTATTGATTCACTTTCAGTCTTCTGAAAGTCTACATGGATTCTTCCTTTTTTAAAAAAACTTTTTTCTTTGTATTTATTTATTTATTTATTCCCTTTTGTTGTTTTATTGTTGTAGTTAATATTGATGTTGTTGTTGTTGGATAGGACAGAGAGAAATGGAGAGAGGAGGGGAAGACAGAGAGGGCGAGAGAAAGATAGAGACCTGCAGACCTGCTTCACTGCCTGTGAAGCGACTCCCCTGCAGGTGGGGAGCCCGGGGCTTGAACTGGGATCCTTACATCGGTCCTTGTGCTTTGCGTCGCGTGCTCTTAACCCGCTGCGCTACCACCCCACTCCCTTGGGTTCATTCTTGTTAAGTGCTTTTATTGACAACTTACAGTAGTGTCAGAAGGGAACTAAAAATCTATTTGTTCAAGCTACTGTGTTTAACTGGGAATCAGTCCTATATAGTTCACAAGGAAAATAAACTGTCTTCATAAACTCTAACTAGGGGTTGAAAACTGTAAAGCAGTCCCCCACTCATTTTATAAAATATTTTTTTTAGCCTGACCAAGGGCTTGCATAATGTGATCTCTTTCGTAGGCATGTTCTTCAGTTTACTACTAGCTGTCATGCTCCCTAACACTTGTACTGAATTATGTATTTATACTATTTGTTCTACCCCTAAGGATATTTGTGTTTGTGATTATTGGTCTGCATATTTAAAAACATAAAGACATTAAATTGTTTATTTTTCATATTACTGCTTTCTTTCAGTGATGTTGTGGCCCTGTGCATGCATGATTCCACTGCCCCGTGAATGACTTTAAAATTTTTTTTCCAGACATAGAGGAAGACAGAAAGAGGGAGAGACAGGATAGCACTGCTCTACCATTCATGGAGAATTTCTAGTGTTGACACACATAGTGCTCCCATGTGCTTGTGCAGGGGCTGTGTGTTAATAAGGCACATACCTAATGTGGTGAGCTATCTCCTAGCACCTACATTGATGTTTTAAAGAATCTTCAGCCTGCAGGCTCTGACCAGGAATTGGAAGATTAAAATCCAAATATATCGACTGATAAATTTGCTCCAATGTAGTCTCATTACTGACTTGTTCTCTTATTTATGGAAAATTGACAGTCATAGTTTCTTCTGGGAAAAGCAAACCCACTGAACAGTTTATCTGTAGGACTTTTTCACTCTGCACTAAGATATTTAGAAAGATATTCAGACCAGAGCCATTACTTTATTGAAATATATTTATGAAGGTAAGCCATTATAAAATGTTTAGAACCAGAAGGGAGCTCAGGGAGGTAACTCAGTGGTACAGGACATGTTATATATGTGTGAACTCCTGAGTTTGATTCTTGTCTAGAGTAAAAAAATTAGAACCAAAAAGGAAGTTGGGCTAAATATACTTTAACATTGAAGAAGTAAAGCCCCATATTGAGAGGATGGCATTTTCTCATAAAGATGTAGCTTGTGGAAGGTAGGATCTGCACAGCCACTCAAGGTCCAGTACTTTTCAGACACCTCAGGGAGCAGAGCTGGGATAATTAGGGACTTCTAATTATGCCAAGAGCCCCATATTTCATCTATTGAGAGTATCACTCAACCTTCGCAACACTCCCTGAACTAAAAGGAATGATGCAAACAGTACATTTCCTTTTCTCTGTTTCCAAGTGATTCATATTTATGTTTGGTTCTAAAAGCATTGGACATAGCCAGAAGAGTCAAGATGGTGATGGTGGAGCCTCTTAATTTCCCTGTGCATCAACAAACCTTTTCGTGATATCATGTCTGTGGATTTGTGTTTAATTGATAGAAATGGAGTACAGCATTAAAATGTAGCCTTTGGCTATTTCGAATGTAAGGGAAAGAAAAGCAACACTTTTCATGCGAGAAAATTCAATGGGGACTTTTCTCCTATGGGAGTTACAGGAACTTTTGGAGGCTGAGTGGCCTGGGGAGGTCAGCTTTCAGTATCTGACTAGCTGAAGCTTCTTTCTTGACAGCGTCTCAACCATGAACATAACCATTCCTTTTGTAGGTCCTTGTACTTCAAACCACATCTAAACCTTTATTATTATTTTTTTCTCTGTGGAAGTAAGCTTCTGAAAGCTGAAAACAGGAAGCCGCATTTTGCTATCATGAAAAATTGAGACATTATTTCAAAACACCCCATTCAACTATGGTAGGAGATGATTTTTAGTTTCCATGGTTGCAGAAATAAAAACAAATGTGGTAACTTCTGTACTTTCAGCATCTACGCCTGGACTCTGCCATAAATTTCACAGAAAAGTCTTCTGTCCAAATCTTCTTCTCCCAATTTTTGAATGTAACTTAGAAATATGGACACCCTAGGTAATCTTTTCATTGTTGGAGTTTCTGCCCTCTGTTCTGTAGGTCTAGTTTGTTTCAGGGAGGGAAACATGGTAGTGATAGGTGGGAAAGTGGGGTTGGGTGATGAGGTAAAGTATCTTTGCTAGAGAATTTTAATCTGTATTGTTATCTCAGATAGCAAAGGCCTTAAACATTAATTCACTGGGTTTTTTTTTCAGTGAATTTTGATAAGAGAAATTAGCATTTGCGTCTACAGTGGGTGGGGCATTAGCTGTGGTCTCTATTTGTATGCAATTTCCTTCTTTTAATTTCTGGTGCCAATGTTACTGTCAAAGATGTGATGTTAGTGTAAACTATCTGAGCATTTCCATCTGTCTGTGATATAAGATATATTCTAAGTAACTGATGCTTTAAATAGCTTGTGAAGCCACCCACCCTCATAGCTGGGGGGGGGCAGGCAAAGGCCAGAAATTTATTTTCTCATGGTCTTGAAGGCTGAGATAAAAATATCTCAGGATTGAGGTTTTTTTTTCTTTAAATGAGTTCTCCCCCCCTTTGTTGCCCTTTTTTCCCTTGTTGTTGTAGTTATTGTTATTGATGTCATTGTTGTTGGATAGGAGAGAGAGAAATGGAGAGAGGAGGGGAAGACAGAGAGGAGGAGAGAAAGATAGATACCTGCAGACCTTCTTCACTGCCTGTGAATTGACTCCCCTGCAGCTGGGGAGTCAGGGGCTTGGACCTGGATCCTTGTGCCAGTCCTTGAGCTTGGCTCCATGTGCGCTTAACCTGCTGTGCAACTGCCAGACTCCCACAGGATTGAGTTTTTTATGTGGGCTCTCTGAGAAGACTCTGCCTGTGTCTTCACATGATCCTCACTCTTCTGTCTGTTCCCTAATCCTCTTGTTTAGGGGTAGGTTAGATTAGAGCCCACCCTAGGAAACCCATTTATGCTTAACTACCTGTCTAAAGGTCTTGTCTCCAAATAAAGGCATATTATGAGAATTAGGACTTTAGCATACACATTTTGAGGGAGACATAATTCAGCTTAAAGCAGTGAGGAAATTATAATTGTGTCTGATATGATTCTGCTTAGATGAAAAGGATATACATGGGAAGCAGAGCCAGTTTTTAAAATCTCTGACCTTTAGGGGTGAAAAAGAAGTTACTCTGTACCCTTCCGGATTCTTCAGAGGCTGGGAAAATAAATAGGTAGATTTACTTTCCTATACACATGGAAAGATCATGACAACAATACATCTATTTTCTGTTCTATGACTAACTTGAACATTGGATGTATATGGAATCATAGAATATGGCATTGTTTTGTGTCTTATTTCTTTCACTTAGAATGTTTTCAGGGTTCTTCCATATTGGAGCATGTATATCCCTTCGACTGTGGAATATATGCTTTTATTTAATAATACCTCCCTTTTAACTTTCACTGGGGGGTTATGATTTGTAGTACAGTTGTTAATGCATAGGTATAGCCCCCCTCATCTCCTCATGATAGGTGTCTATGTGTCCAGGAGACATTGCTCCTCCAACCCATGGCCCTGCCCCCCGTAATACATCAGGGCTCCAGCAATCTTTCTGATCCCCTTCCCTCTGTCTCCTGATGCAATAAAAAAAATTCCACATAATAGCTCAAAAGTTACCAAAGAATGAGACCTGAGACCACATGGAGGACTGTTGTTTTCGCCGGGCTATGTTGTTTTCGCCGGGCTGGCTTCACGGGCGGGTAACAGACGACCAGGGACTCATGGTTGAGCTGTAGGCAGTATCTCTTTATTCATGCAGTACGCAGCACAATCTAAGCTGAGCTAAGCTAAACTCTACTAAAACGAACAATGTTGTCTTTATATATACTTCCCATGTAGGGCGTGAACAGGATGTGACATAGAGAGGGTGGAGAGAAAAGTGACTGGTGAAAATCAGAGTGTGACAAGGAGAGGATCAGGGTGTGACAACGAGAGGGGGTGGAGCAGGTGAGAATTCTACCACTAAACCACCAATGCCCTGGAGGAAAGGTGGTGCTTTATGTAAATGTAAAACCTCACCCGGCCTGGACACGGACAGGATTGACAGATTGATAGCTCTTTCTCGATTCCGTGGGTAGTGGTGCATGGCCGTTCTTAGTTGGTGGAGCAATTTGTCTGGTTAATTCCGATAACGAACGAGACTCTGGCATGCTAACTAGTTACACGATCCCCCCGAGCGGTCGGCGTCCCCCAACTTCTTATAGGGACAAGTGCGTTCAGCCACCCGAGATTGAGCAATAACAGGTCTGTGATGCCCTTAGATGTCCGGGGCTGCACACACGCTACACTGACTGGCTCAGCATGTGCCGGCCTGGATACCGCAGCTAGGAATAATGGAATAGGACCACGGTTCTATTTTGTTGGTTTTCAGAACTGAGGCCATGATTAAGAGGGACAGCCGGGGGCATTCGTATTGCACTGCTAGAGGTGAAATTCTTGGACCTGCGAAAACAACAGAGGACAGGGAGTTACATTTATTTTACGTTAACAGCCTACAGGCCATTTCCTACCAGACCTGCACCAGCTTGTCCCGCAGCACCCAGATTTTATCAGTTTCAAACTGGGCGCAGCACAAGCTGATTGGCTAGAGTCCATCAAGGCACTGACAATAAAGGTGAGAACAGGTTGGCTACAATCAGAGCCCACCTCTCAGGATACTGGAATGTGGAAGTGGGGGTCCATCAGCTGCTCATGGATTTTTCATTTCACTTTTGTGCAACACACCACACCTGTCCAAGTTTCACCTTATATTTTTCTTTACTGCCATTGGTTCTTAAATTCCACCTATGAGTGAGGTCATTTAGTATTGGTCCTTCTCTATCTGGCTTATCTCATTCAACATGACACTTTCAAATTCTGACCAAGATATTGCAAAGAGATGTCCTCATCATTTTTAACAGCCACATAGGGTTCCCTTATGTATGAATACCACAATTTTCTTAGCCACTTATTTGTTGTTGGGTATCTGGGTTCCTTCCAAATTTGGGCTATTGCAAACTTTACTGCTATGATTACCATGTCTACTTTATTCCATCTATATTGTTGCTATATTAGGATCCTTGTAATATCCCTGGAGGTGTGAGTCAAATATAGGCCACTCAGAATGAAACATCACATGCTAGATAAGTTTATCCTGAGGTGACATTTAAACATTATTACCTATTCATGAGACAATTAGGTGTCTTTAGCTGTATAGACCACTGAATGCTACTTGAGGATTTTGAGGAAATCAAATAGTTACAGAGATTTTTGTTGTTGTTGGTATTTTATTTTATTTTGTGGGAGGTAATGGATACAGACTATTAAAATATAACATGGTTATCTAATAAGTATTTCTCTAGTGTTTTCTGCATTTTAATTCTGTTTCTGTCCTCAGTTCAATTTGTCAGTTCATTTATTTGATGTTACTACTACCTTTGGCCTTCTGCTAAGAATTGTCATATATTTTGTGAAGGGAAACCTTTCATGTGGTGGCTGCCAAGAGCTAAATGAAAAATCAAGCAGGAAATAGCTGGAGGTGGAACCCTCAGTGAATAATCCACTGGTCTATGAGCAGGCAGAGAGGTGGTCACTTAGTTTTACGTAGTGGTAAAGAGTTACAGAATGGGTTTATATATTTTTAATGAAAATTCTCATAAAATAAAATTACCCACTTAACATTTTGAACTGTGCAATCACATAACATTTAGTCCTTCATTATGTTATACAACTACTAGTTCTATCTATTTCTAAGATATTTTTATCAGCCCAAAAGGAAACCCCGTACCTATTAAGCCGTTCTTTCCTGGTCTCCTCTCTCCCCAACCATGGCAACCACTTTTCTATCTCTGAGGATTTACCTGTTCTGAATTTTTCATACTAATGAAACCACATAATATGTGACCTTTTGCGGCTAGCTTGGAAGATAACTGTAACTCCCAAGGCAGAGCTGTGTCTGCTTTGTGATGTTAGACTCTGTGGTCCTGTCTATAGCTTTCTAAGAATGCCATTTCTTTGAGTCATTTCTCCTTTGTTTCTCCTGAGACTGGATGTCAGTTCTGAGTTGTGTAAGGGACATCAGATTTTTCTCTGATAGTTTGTCTCTAGCAAGAGAAGGGAAGAGAATTGAGGAAACATGCAGATTGCTTCTTTGCCTCATATATTTCTCTATTTCTTTAAAAGGGTTCCTACTGTCATTGCTACAGACCTTCTTGTAGAGAGAGTGTGCTCTTATTTATTATTATTTTTTTCAGGCTGTCAAAATGGTATAGATTTTTATCTGCGTATCTGTGTACTGGTGTAAAACCCAATGTTCCTCCTAGAGATGATTTGATTGATGTGTACACTGGAAACATCTTTAATAATGTAATGCCTGCTTCAAAGGAGATTACACTGAAAATGCACATTGCTTTTCATTTATTCATTACAGATCTGTCATAGCAGCACTTTTCTTTGGCCCTGAATCACAGTGTTGTGGTAATAATACATTTTGTTCTACATGTAAGCTATATTAAAGGATTATATTCCTTTTAACTAACGATTCTGTCTTATTTAAATTGATTAGGTTGGTGTTTCAGCACCATAATATTGCATTTCTTAAAGCTGAGCTAACCAGATATGGCTTCTTCTGATGACTACTAAAGGCATTAGATTGGAGAGGTCTAATAGAGATAATGGAATGAAAGCATAACACTGCTTGTTAGTTGTGTTGATAATAATGTCAAGAAGAACAGAGGCTGGATTTAGGGTTGTGTATCACTTTCCTTAAAAAGGAGTTTTGGGGAGTCAGGCGGTAGCGCAGCAGGTTAAGCGCAAGTGGCATAAAGCACAAGGATCGGTGAAAGGATCCTGGTTCGAGCTCCTGGCTCCCCACCTGCAGGGGAGTCGCTTCACAGGTGGTGAAACAGGTCTGCAGGTGTTTATTTTTCTCTCCCCCTCTCTGTCTTCCCCTCCTCTTTCCATTTCTCTCTGTCCTATCTAACACCAATGATGACATCATTAATAATAATGACTACAGGGAGTCGGGCTGTAGCGCAGCGGGTTAAGCGCAGGTGGCGCAAAGCACAAGGACTAGCATAAGGATCCCGGTTCGAACCCTGGCTCCCCACCTGCAGGGGAGTCGCTTCACAGGCGGTGAAGCAGGTCTGCAGGTGTCTATCTTTCTCTCCTCCTCTCTGTCTTTCCCTCCTCTCTCCATTTCTCTCTGTCCTATCCAACAACGACAACAACAATAATAACTACAACAATAAAACAACAAGGGCAACAAAAGGGAATAAATAAATTAAATAAATATTAAAAAAAATAATAATGACTACAGCAATAAAACAACAAGGACAACAAAAGGGAATCAATAAAATAAAGGAGTTTGTATATTTACTAGGTCTTTGTATTTAAAGGGGAGGAAATGTATCTGTGTTTGGCAATTGGAAATGAAGAGAAGAATAAGATGAGAAATACAGAAGTAAAAGCCAACATGAAATTATTTGGTAACTTACTGAGTTAAAGAAAAAATGACCCCTCCCCCCAATTTGGAAAGTTTAGGAAGTGTTAGGGGACAAGGAGCTCATTCTTCTGGCACATAAACAAACAGTTTTTTGGGAAGAGAAAGTTATTTTAATATTAGATACATTGGGCAGGAGACATTTTCCCTGCATTGTCTCCTTGTTCCTTTGTCTAAAAGTATTTTTTTAGGAAGAGGGAAAGAGGTGACACCAGAGGACTTGTTTTTTTTTTTTGGGGGGGGGAGCTTTAGATTGGCACCATTTGATTGAGTTGACCTATGTTGACAAACAGAGTGTCCTTGAAATTTTCTTTGATCTGGAAGTTGGTGTAAGGATGATGAACATGACAACGGTCTTCTGCTCATCTGAAAACAATCTTTGAAAACAATAGAAATAACCACCAGAAATGGTGGAGTCTTCATGCAGATACTGAGCCAAAACTGAAACAAAACAAAACAAAGAGTAACTCCAGGAAAGACGTACTAATCACTGTATGCTAGGAGGACTACAGCTGTACATTTTGTAAAGACCTATCTTTGACAAGGTGTATGTGTGTGTGTGGTGGTTTCACAAGTGCTCACAAGGTGTTTTCAGAAAGGCAAGAACATATTTAAATGTCTCAACTACTATAAATTATGCTTTTGTAATTATTTTTTTTCATTAAATGGTTTCCAAATTTTCTTTGAAGCCAAACCCCAAATTGCTCTGATTAGGACAAATTTAAGTACAGTAAAGATTAAGATTTTTAGCAGTTTAGTATCCTATCTGTCATAAAGTAAGAGCATTGATTCTGGAATCACCTGCTTAGTTTTAATTCTGAATCTCCACTTAAAAGGTAAGATAGAGAGAGACAGGTTGGAAGTATGGATCGACCTGCCAATGTCCATGTTCAGCGGGGAAGCAATTACAGAAGCCAGACGTTCCACTTTCTGCACCCCATAATGATCCTGGTTCCTCCTAGAGGGATAAAGAATAGGAAAACTATCAGGGAAGAGGATGGAATATGGAGTTCTGGTGGTGGGAACTGTGTAGAATTATACCCCTCTTATGCTATGGTCTTGTGAGTATTTTCATTTTACAAATAAAAATTAAAAAAATAACTTCAAAAAAGGTAGGATATTGGGGTAGACTTTATCCCTCTTTCTTTTCTCTCTCTCTCTCTCTCTCTCTCTCTCCCTCCCACTTTCCTTCCCTCCCTCCCTTTCTCCCTCCTCTGAGAACTGCTTAACTTTGATTTACATCGGTGCTGGGGATTGAACCTGGGAGCTTAGATCCTCAGACATCAAGTCATTTGTATAACCATTATGCTGTGTTCCTAGCATGGGGGTAGACTCTTGATTACTCTGTAAATGGGAATAATACCAACTTCATAGGATTGTTTTGTGGATTAAATTAGAAAAATATTTGTGAAGACCGATAAAAAGTAACTATGCAGCAGAGATTAACACATTATATATACTACAGAGTATGTGCAAATACTAATTGTAATATAATAGTCATTATTTTGTTTTAATATTCAGTGGAAAATCTTTGTTATCTTTTGCCTTCGATCCATCAGAGGACAGCAGAAATAGTTGAGGAAGAAGATGGTGATAGAGAAAAGGATGCTGAACAGGAAGATGCTTCAGGAGTAAATGGTGAAGTTGAAGAAGGAGATAGAGAAGCTACAGATGCTTCCAGTCAAGCTGAGGAGGGCACAGACCCCAGGGAAGAGCAGGGAGGTACTGCCGGAGTTAATGGAGGCACCAATGAAGAGAATGGTGAGGAACTGGACCAAGTTAATAATGAGCTCCAAGAAGCATCAAATGAGGAAATAAAGTTGAAAGGACCTGCAAACGGGCAGGCTGAGGTATTTATACTGATTTTCTTCTTTTGTGTGCATGCATGAGTACTTGTGTGTGCATGTGTGAATGCTTAGGCAATTACTCAACTTGCACTGAAACCATTCATGAGTGATTAGCAAAGAAGACACTATAATTATTTTAACTATAGTCAATAAATCTATAAGTCATTTAAGTCAAAATTGTTGTTGAATATAAGGTACATCCATTTATCTCTTCTGTGATACATCTATTTATCTCTTTCCTCACTCTGCAAGTATTTTGCATACTCCTTTGTGGGGCAACAGCATTGGTAAATCAAGAAGTCACAGTTATGAACTGGTGATTTTTAAAAAAAATATTTTTATTTATTATTTGATAATGAGAGAGAAATTGAGAGTAGAGGGGAGGCAGAGAAGGAAACAGACAAAGACATCTGCAGGCTACGTTTACCACTCATGAAGCTTCCCCCCTGCAGGTAGGGACTAGGGGCTTGAACTTGAGCCCTTGCACACTGTAATGTGTGTGCTTAGTCAGGTGTGCCACCATCTGGCCCTTAAATTGGTGAGTTTTTTCTTTTTAACAATTCTTTGTTATGCAAAGACTGAAATCCCAGGTTCAGTCCCATGCACCACCACAAACCAGAGCTCATCAGCGCCCTCACTCTGTTTTCCATTAACAAGCTGCAGGGCACAGCTTCCTGAGGAGGCAAGTTCTGAGAACCTTGAGGAAGCTTCTTCTGAGTGCTTTTCCACTATATTCAACACTTGAGGCACATCATAAAAAAATGTGAAATAAGAGAGTAGATTTTTTTTTTTTTGAGAAGCATAAATTGTAACCAGTAGTAGTAGTAGTAGAGAATTTAGAGCTAATCCCATTGTCATCTTCACTGCTGACCCTTGTGGGAACTCCTGTGAAGGCTGCAGGAGTCATGTCACCTAGAGTAGGATTTGGGTAGCAGATAATTCTAGTTTCACCATTTTAGTCTAGTGGGGGGAAAAAGAAATTGTAGATGCTATGTGAGGAGTTCATGGGATCAGGTAAAAGCTGCAGCTGGTGAAATACTACCTCTATGTTTTGATTTTTCTGTCCTGCTCTTATCTACATGGTGCTTATAGATAGTATAATCATAATAATTTGTAATTCACTAAAAAAATTAAAAGAGCATCTGGGTGGAGATTTATTAGTCTGATTTGCAGTTTCTGCTGAACTCTGAAAATACTAACATGAAAAGTGTAAGAGAGTTGTCAAAAAGTCTAATAGGAGGGCCAGGCAATGCACACCCTGTTAAGCATACATATTACCATGTGTGAGGTTCTGGGTTTGAGTCCCTGCTCCCCACCTGCACCAGGGTAGGGAGGTGGATGGAATGCCCATGAGTAATGAAATAGGTTGGCAAGTGTTTCCTTTTCTTGTTCCCTCTTTGGCTTCTCACCCCTTCTCAATTTCTAGTTGTCCTATCAAATAAAATAAAAAGGAAAAATGGCTACTGGGAGTGGTGGATTTATTGTGCAGGCAAAAGCCCCAGTGATAATCCTGGTGGCAATAAAAATAAAAAAGAAAAGAAAAAGAAAGGAGGAAAGAAAGGAAGTAAGAAAGGAAGGGAGGAAGGGGGAAGGAAGAAAAGAAGATAAGAAAGGAGAAAAGAATTAGGAAAAAGAAAGTCCAATAGGGAATAAAGAAAATTTTGAGAAAAATTAAGTTTATAGTATGAGAGATTAATCTGTTCCATCAGAGCACACCAGAAAGGGTTTCTGAGCAAGTAAGGTATTGAGAAAAGCACATCCACTGGCTAATGAAAATTCAAAGGGGATACAAGAAATTGTTTTAGTTGAACATTATATAACTGAGTGAAAATATTAAGTCATTTATCTCACCTGTAATTTTTATTGCTTTTGTATCTAAAGAACTAAATAATTTATGTATTGATCTGTTTTTCTTCAGGATGATACAGACCCTCAAAGACCACCAAGGCCAGAAGTAAAAATCACAAGTCCACAAGAAAATGATAACAACGAACAAAACAAAGATATATTGTCGTAGCATTGATGATTTTTCAAGAAAAGAGTATAATGGTTATAAGAGAAATATGAAGGATTATAATACTTGAATAATAAGTATAGTTACTGCTTTACATAATGACAAGATAGTTGAATACTACCTACTGCATTTTAAAATGAGAGGCTTAATAGAAAGACTACAAAAGGAAAGTGACTTCTTTTTATGGGATGTGCTTTTAAAAGTCAATTTGGAAACATTAATTAAGAGGGGTTGAGGGGTTTGTACTCAGTTGGTCACTTAGACAATTGGTCACTTGATAGAAAGGATGAAAAAGAATAAGATTAGTTTTGTTATATACTTTATTATCCATGTATAGATTATTATATGGAATCTTTTTCTTAAAGAATTTATCTAAGAAGGTATAGAATTTAAAAAAAAACCATGATGATAGGAAAGTATGTACTATTTTTTAAAGAAATAAACTTTTGAATAAACAAATTCATTTTAGTTTCAGAAATAATTTCAAGATGGAAACACTTTGTAATGTTTCCGTGACTTGTGACCATCCTCTTTTTCTTCCTCCTTTGCCAAAATCCATGTTAAAAGAATTTAAAAAGACAATGTAAGACATTTATTTGGGAAGGAGGAAGTCTTCATTTGTGTACTAGTGATTCATATTCTTATTTTCTTAATCATTTCAAATATAATTCTTATGGCTTTGGTGATGCACATTCAGGAAGGAGTTATGAAGGAACACCCAAGTATTTTACTGGCTAGAGAATTTGAAAATTCTGGTAACCTATGGATTTTTATTGATCTACCTTTACCAATAACATGCCTTTCTTCCCTTTTTTTATCCTTGTATTAGAAGACTCAAAATTGGTTATTCTGAAGATTGGCTCTTCAGATTAAAAAGCAAACAAGATAGTGAAATAGAAAAAAATTAGGTTATATGAAGAGTTTGCCACTGCTCAATTTTATTTTAATTTTTTTTGCCTTTTTATCTATTAGAGCTTTCTTGTCATAGTTTTATCTCAAGGAATATTAGCATATATATCCTCATGGCAGTTATATTGAGATACTCAGATTCCTTCCCATGTAATTAGAATTTATTTGACAGAAGCTAGACTTTCTACCTTCTGTACCCCATGATGATCCAGGGTCCATATTCCCAGAGGGATAAAGAATTGGAAGGCTTCCAATAGAGGGGATGGGATATGGAACTCGGATCATAGGAATTATGTGAAATTGTATCCCCCTTATCCTATGGTCTTGTAGATCATTATTAAATCAATTTTAAATAATAGAGAAAAATCTTTGAATTTTCACAATGAAGTCAGTTCCTGACGATTTTGTGGGATGACTAACTTATGATTACCTTGTTAGATATATATGGGGAAAACACATAATTGTCTCATTTTTTTTTTAACTGTTAAGTGGTCATACATTTCCTCCTCCTTCCTTTTCCTTCTCTTCCTCCTCCTCTCCCTCCTCCTCCTACTTAAAAAAAAAAAATTGGCCACTAAGTTTAGCACTGGGACTCAGTGCCTGCTTGATGACTTCCTTGCTCCTTTTCCCCTTTTTCTTTGATAGAGAAAAAGACAGAGATAGAGAAAAAGAAAAGTATCTGCTACAAGTTTCCAATAGTCGGGAAATTTCCCCTCTGAAGGTGGGGAGTATGGGCTTGAACCCAAGTCCTTATGCATGGTAACATGTACAGTGTGCATGCACACTGTCTGGTACACTGCCACCTGGCCCCAATGCAGTGCTTTCTTGATTGTCAAAAATAATATATTTTATCATTTAAATAATATTTTTATTAATTGTTTAAGAGTTATACATTTATAATTTTAAATTCTAGTGCTTTCATTTTATTCACAGTTATAAGTATAAAAGATTTCCCTTTAGGCTTTATGTAACCATGAATTTGATCATTGTTGTATATAAAACACTTAACAATACATAGAAAACAGATATATTTCCCCAAGCAGATATTTTAATATTTCCCACATATAAGAAGTATGAGCAAAAGCTCTAATAGTATTAGAAAGAGATAATGATATAAAGTATACTGTTTTGGGGGGATGGACTAGAAATAAGGCATGATCATTTTAGTGAAAAATCAAAATTGTGCCTTCTATAAATAGACTCCCTCACTGAGACAATCTTGTAATGTTAGGGAAATAGGTAACTTGGCCCTTTTGTTTTTTATTGCCACCAATGTTATCACTGGGGCTCAGTTCCTGCACAACAATTCATTTTTCCAGCAGCCATTTCCCCCCCCTTTTCCTCTTTTCTTCTGTTCATAGAAACAAAGAGAAATTGAGAAGTAGGGGGAGATGGAGGAGAGAGAAAAACAGACACCTACAGTAGTGCTTCACTGCTAGTAAAACTTTCCCCCTGCAGGTGGGGACTGAAGACTTGAGCCTGAGTCATTACACATGGTAATGTCTGTTCGACTGGGTTTGCTACCATCTGGCTCCTTCGTCTATCATCTATCTATCTATCTATCTATCTGTCTACCTTTCTTTCTTTCTTTCTTTCTTTCTTTCTTTCTTTCTTTCTTTCTTTCATTCTTTATCTTTCTCTCTTTTTTCTTTTGATTATTGATTTAATATTGATTTATAAAAGTACAAGATAATGGGTACAACTCTGCACCATTCCCTTCACCAGAGTTCTGAACCGCTAATCCCTCCATTGTAAGTTATAGTAGTTCTCTTAAGGTTGTAGATATGGGTTAACTATTATTTTCACATCTGTCTATGCTTATATATATTTGCACATTTCTTTTCTTATGGTTCCAACTTCTCTTCCTTTCCAGGTCATACATACACCTATTACATCCAAATGTCCCTCCCTTTTCCTTTTTCTCTCTCGGGGTATGGATGGAGTTCAAGTTCAGAGCTCTCTAGTCATCTTCTGCTCCTGTCATTTCTACCCCACTTTGAGTATAGATCAGAATTATTTTTGGGGTGCAGCAGGTGGGAGTTCTGGCTTCTCTGCTGGACATGGGCATTGGTAGGTTGATCCATTACCTCCCACCCCAGTCTGTTTCTATCTTTTCATCACCATCTGACTTTTTAATGTTTGATTTATACTCTGTCAAAGGCCTGCATTTAATGACTATACATAGTTAATAAAAATAAGTCATTAAATATGAAAACAGTAGCTGATTACCAACCTGATTTTTCTCTTTTCACTAATGGATGGAGAGTATTTTTTTCTTTCTATAATAAATATATTCTCCCTTCACACCCCTCTCCCCACTTTTTTCCTCATTATACTATAAAGGTCAGACTTATAGGAACTTTTAAATAATCACATTAGTGAATATTAATGCACTTACACATAAAACCAAGTTCAAGAATGCCATAGGTCACAATGATAGTAGCAAGCTTTTTTAAAAAATAATTTAAAAGCTATCTTTAATCATAGAATTATTTATAGCTTTAATTTTTTGAGAAAATTAAGCAAAAATTTTATGCTTCTAAAACATATACTAGGTAGCATTTTTTATTTTACTAGTGATTTAATGTTGATTTACAAAATTATGAGATAACAGGGTTATAATTCCACACCTTTCCCATTACCAGAATTCTGTGCTCCCATTCCCTCACATTGGAAACTGCAATAGTCATCCCAAGATCATAGATATTGGTTGACTATTATTTCTATAACTATATTTTTATACATTTGCCCTTTTTTCCCTGTGGTCCTGCCTTCTCTTCTTTTCTAATTCACACCTATACCTATTACTACTTTTGAATGTCTATCCTTTATTTTCCTCTTTTCTTTCTGGATCCTGATGGAACTGAAATGTAGAGCCCTCTAGTCATATTTTCCTAACATTTCTCTCCCTTTGGAAGTATGGACCAAAATTCTTTTATCATCATCATCATCATCATCATCATCATCATCATCATCATCATCATTTATTGGATAGTGGCAGCCAGAAATCTAGAGGGAAGGGGAAGATAGAGAGGGAGAGTGGCAGATACCTGCAGCACTACTTTACCACTTGCAAAGCTTTCCCCCTGCAGGTGAGGACTGGGGGCTAGAACCTGGGTCCTTGCACACTGTAACATGTGCTCTCAACCAGGTGCACCTCCACCTGGCTCCTGGACCAAAATTCTTTATGGATTTCAGAAGGCTGGAGTTCTGGTTTCTGTAATTGTTTCTCCAGTGGACATGGGTGTTCGCAGGTCAATCCATATTCCCAGCCTGTTTCTATCTTTCCCTGTGGAGTAAAGCTGTGGAGAGGTGAGGTTCCTGGAAGCACTGGTGAGGTCTTCTGCCCAGGGAAGTCAGGATGGAATCATAGTAGCATCTACAACTTAGTGGCTGAAAGGCAGTAGGATATAAAGCAGGACAAAGTGTTTAATAAACAGGAACCAAAAAGTAGGAATAAAACAGATGAGAATAGGAATCCTAGAATGGAGAAAAACTGAGAAGTCTATTTTAGGTATGTTCCTAGGGGCCCATGACTTCAGTAATTTTTGCTTGAGCTTGGTAGCTAACAAGTAGCAAACATTTTCTTAAATGGAAACTTAATTCTTTGAATGTGCAAATTTTATCAACCATTGACAGGATGTAGTTGTGATCTACCTTGAGCAGATAAATAATCAATCAGTTAAAAACAATTCACAATCACATATTACCAAATAAAAAAGGTGAATTTACCATGTCACTTTACCAAAGACTTAGGAAGAGTAATAGTAAATAGTAAAGAGTAATTGTTTTTTTCTGCTTCCCCCCCCCACTTCAGAATACTAGTCCCTGATAGTCTTTCAGTGAAGATAGAAACATCCTATATACTTGGAGACAGCTATCTCTAATATTGTGAAGTCATTCTTTTATGACATTATATATACTAACTATTCATTCTATTATATTCCCGCATATAGTTTATAAATAACCATTCTTTTTTTCACATCTTAAAAATATTTCTTTACTTACAGGAGTCACAATAAACCCTATGAGTTTTGTTGTTGTTGTTGGACACTAGAGGGACTAGAGAAATGGTTAATGTAGAAATGGTTAATGTGGAAATGGTTAAGGTAGAAAAACAAAGCAGATTCAGAGATTCTTTCCTTGTCAGGATGGGCAGAATAAACTACTCTGTCATGCAGTTCCCCTCAAGCTACTTAGGACATGCCCATACAGTTCGATTCACATAGGCTGAGCCGAGCAGCTTCACCATACTTCTTTAAAGAGCAAGTCTCAATATGTGAGACTTAGGAACATTTTTTCTGGTGGTCCTGGAGGAAGGAAAAGCTGAGAGTTCTATAAAATAAATTAACTAAACTGATAATTTTCAGGGCTTTGTGAGACATACGTGTTTAACTGTTTCAACCCTGGAATAAGAACATTTCCCTTTAATGCATAGATAAAGAAATCTATGAGAGTAGGGGTGGGGATAGATAGCATAATGGCTATGCAAAGAGACTGAAAGCCTGAGGCTCTGGAAGTCGCAGTGCTTTGGTAAAAGAAAGATAAAAGGAAAGAAATAAAGAAAGAAAGAAAGAAAGAAAGGAAAGAAGGAAGGAAGGGAGAGAAAGGAAGAATATTAATCTATCTGATTCAACATGTAAAATGCAAAAGATTAAAAGTCTGCATTTGAAAGATTGGTAAGGGAGCCAATAGTGGTGCACCTGTTTAAGCACACACATTATAGTGCTCAAGGACCTGGGTTCTATGCCCCAGTCCCCACCTGTAGGGAGAAAGCAGTGAAACAGGGCTACAGGTGACTCTTTCTCTCTCCCTCCTCTTTCCATCTCAATTGTACTCTGTATCTATCCAAAATAAATTAATAGAAAAATTTCAATGAAAGATTGACAGGGTGCCATAAAACCAAACTAACTTCAGTTTCCTTCTAGTTAATGCCACTAAATAGCCTGCCTTATATGCAGAAGTTAACATGCATTCACCTAAGAAACATCTGCATATTTAATTTGTGGCTGCAGACTCACAGGAGGACTTATTACCTTGTTGAGTTACTCTATGAAGTAATTATATATATCTCAATAAATAAATAGCAAAGGCAAAGTTAAAATACAATAGGTTAATTACTAAGCAAAAATGTCACATCAGAATGGTTGCCAATTCAAACAGAAAAAGAATATGTGTATATATATATATATATATATATATATATATATATATATATATATATATTCATACTCGGATGCACTTATACACTTTAAAACATTGTTAGTGTCTCCTTAGTCACTGCACTGTTAGTAGAGGAGGACTTTGCCTTTTTGTAAAGAAGCAGGTGTAAAAATATGTGGAGAGGAGATGCTAAGATAGTGATTTCTATAATGGTGCTTTAAAATTTTATTCCTGAAGACTTTAAAGAGACTTAAAATTCTTTTTAAAAAAATTTTTATTGCCACCAGAGTTATCACTGGGGCTCAATGCCGGCACTACAAATCCATCACTTTTGATGGCTGCCCTCCCCCCTCTATTTTTTTTCCTTTGTATTTTGTTTGATAGGTCAGAAAGAAATTGAGATGGGAGGGGAAGCTAGAGAGGGATGAATAGAGTTAGACATTTGTAGTATTGTGTCACTGCTTGTGAAGCAAACCTCCTGCATGGGAGGAGTGGGGCCTCAAACCTGGGTTCTTGAATATGGTACCATGTGTGCTTAACTCTGTGTGCCACCATCGGGGCCCCTTAAAATTTCTTAAACTGAGAAAGTCACCAGCATTGAACAAAAAGTTATTTTAGAATTGTGAAAAAATATATATATATTCTGAAGTACATGTGCAAACATATATATTTTATCTAGATTATATATAAACATTTATACGTACAACATATAAATAAAAATGAAAGACACATATTCATATAAGTGCATATGTATTTATATACACATATATTCCTGTTTTCTTGCAATAACTACATAGTACAGTTTATTGTCACCAATATACAACTTTAAGTACTCTATACTTTAATTGTAGAGCATTTCATACCAATACAGATTCTGTCAAAGATTATTACTGCTAGTGACTGAGTGTATTATTTTTTTTTTTTTTTTTTTTTTTTTTTTTTTTTTTAAGGAAGGTTATTTATGGGAAAACCCCAATTCTGCACAATACTTTTTAATCGTCATTCTTCTAGGTACATAAGGAGTACTTAGTTCTGCACTCAGCTCAAAATTGACCTTAGCTAGAAAGGATCCACATGATGAATGGGTCTTCGGAAGGTTTGTTCTGGACATCTTGGAGAGAGACCTATTATTTTTAATTGCTGGTACTACTTTCTGTTGTGCCTAACATTTACAATGAAGAGAGAATTCATACCACTCAAATCCTGGCATGGACTGTGGTAAGGCTCCTGCATTGAGGTCTCCTCTTTCAAATTTCTTTTTTTTTTTTTTTTTAGTTTTAAAACAGTTCTTTTTTTTTTTTTTTTATTAATTAACAAAACCATAGGGTAGGAGGGGTACAACTCCACACAATTCCCACCGCCCAATCTCCATATCCCACCCCCTCCCCCGATAGCTTTCCCATTCTCTATCCCTCTGGGAGCATGGACCCAGGGTCATTGAGGGTTGCAGAAGGTAGAAGGTCTGGCTTCTGTAATTGCTTCCTCGCTGAACATGGGCGTTGACTGGTCGGTCCACACTCCCAGTCTGCCTCTCTCTTTCCCTAGTAGGATGGGTCTCTGGGGAAGCTGAGCTCCAGGACACATTGGTGGTGTCTTCAATCCAGGGAAGTCTGGCTGGCATCCTGATGACACCTGGAACCTGGTGACTGAAAAGAGAGTTAACATACAAAGCCAAACAAATTGTTGAGCAATCATGGACCCAAAGCTTGGAAAAGTGGAGAGGAAGTATTAGGGAGGTACTCACTGCAAACTCTAGTATACTTCTGCTTTCTTACTTTGGTGCCATACTCCAAACTCAGTCAATTTCTGCTTTGCGTTTCTACTTCTTCTTCCTTTTTTTGTTTTTTTTACTGAGTGTATTATTTAACACGAAAGTATAGAGGACTGTTTTTGGTAGTAATTAGTCAGTTTCACTATAAATAGAATAAATTTCACTTTCACTGAAAATGCAGTGAAAGATTTTTAACTAGAAATTTTTATGTTGTCATTTTTTCATGTTTTACTGGGTTTAGCTTCTGTTAAAAACAGAATGACTTATTGATCTAGCAGGTTACTTAGTGTTCAAATTTATTGCAGAAGTTTTCTAGCTTCCTTGTTTGAATGTAAAGTCTACTGTAATAGAATCTTTAAAAAAAGATAGGTCTGTTTTTTCTAAAGCAATGAGCACATAGTTCTTTGTTATTAAATCAATTTTAAATATAAGGTTTTTGTTTTTAAGAAAGCATCTCAGTATGTAAATGAGTCTGATTTTTTTTGTCATATAAAATTTGTTATTTCCTACCATTCAGTCTAAGTGTCTCCGATGGAGAACGAGAGTATGTCCCCACATATTGATGAAAAAAGAAAATGTTGCTTTTAAAGAGTCATAACATCCATAACATCCTGTAAAACATGGGGAATTATGAAAGAATGTAAAATGTTGAATAACCATAGGGCATTTATAAAGTCAGGAGGTAGCTAATGGAGCTCCATTAACTTAAGCTAAAAATGACTTAGCATCAATCTGTGAAGGGATCCAAATGAGAAACTGTATTTTCATCAACTTAAATCACTTAGCTTGAATGTTTGAGTTATAAATGTAATGACATGTGGAAAGAGGGAATGATTATAGTCAATTTCAGAGATTTGGAGATTTTGTTCAATAATTTTCTCTTGCCTTTGCTCTTTAATATGTCTCACAATAATGAATGATTGCTCATGTTAGTAAAAATTAAATTGAGCACATAGTTTTTATATGATTTATGTTTATTTATCTGTGTAAGAAAAATCATTTTTACTTTAATCAAAATCGTGAACATTTAAGTTTTTACTTTTGTATCAGTGCTCACTCTACAATATGAAGTTTACTGCATCTTTTAATTAAATAGATCTGTGTTTTATATAATTAAATGTGTTCGGATGATTTATTGTCTGTTTATAAAAGTGTACTGCTAATATTTCATGTATTAATACTTTGCATGGCATTTTTCACAAATACCATGGAATTTTTTTCATTTAAATCTGTGGAAATTCAGCACATTAAAATTTAATTTCTGTTTCTTTTTGACGGAGATATAATTATGTAATGAAAAATTCTTATAGCTTGATATACATATTGTTTATTTGATAAGAAGTTCAGCTATATGTATAAGAATCACTGTTTTGTCATTTCTGAGATGGCATTTAAGAAATAGAGGTTATGAATATTTGTTATAATAAGCATATTTTGAAAAACAAATTTGTGTACATTGCATATTTTATGTAGATAGAGGAATAATTTATAAATTTGCAGTTTTATAAAGAGAGTGGTTAAAATCCTGCACCAGGATATTCACTACTTAGCTTTATTTTTTTTCCTCAATGTATGAGAGACAAAAGCTGTTAGCTAAGTATAAGCAGTTTTCTCTTTTTGATATATAATAACAAAATATCTGTGATTCTGGCACTAAACATGAGCAGAATATGTTAATATACCATTTATGCATTTGGTCCATACATCTTTGTTATAGGAACAAAAATTACAGCAACAAAGGAGTCATTTATATTGCTAAAGTTAAATCTCTTTAGACTACTTGGCTAATTGACATTATAAACTTTCTGCAATCACCAATGACTGTAGTTTCTCCAAGTCATTGAGAAATGGCGAGCAGGTATTATTTTAAAACTCTCACGTAAAAAAATAAGTGTACAGATTTTCTGAACATTTCTGAGTATTCTTTTTATTCCACTGTAATCTTATTAAGTTAACAGGTCTCACAAATACCCTTTCAAACTTTGTTTTCTTCTGAAGAAACAAATAATACTAGGGTGCCTGGTACTTTTCTTTAAAATGATCAAAATCACTGGCTTAGTAAGCACACAAAAAATACACATTAAATTTAAAAGTTGGAAAGGTAGCTGCCCTTCATCTTTGTGTACATAATCATGTGATCATAGAGAACTATTCAGATTGTCATCACTATCATAATTCTCCTGTGATTCTGTCAATTTATTGATTTTGCTTCTTTCTTTGTTTTGAATATTAAGGATTACCCTTGATTTATAATATTATGTGAGTTTCAGGAGTATAGTTTCACACCCCCTTAGATTATTTTCATGTCTGGATTATTGTGAACAGTGCTACTTTGTAAGTGGAGGAAAGCGTATCTTTTTCAATTACTATTTTTCAAATTCTTTGGGTAAGTACCTAAAAGTAGAACTTTTATCAGTTCAGCTCTCATGAAAAATAACATATTCATTGATTTTCTTTTTCTTTTTTATCACTGGGGCTTGGTGCCAGTACAGGAATCCACTGTCATGGCAGCATTTTTTTTTTTTTTCTGTTTTACTGGATAGGACAGAGAGAAAATGAGAGGGGTGGAGGAGTTGGAGGAGGAAGAGGAGGGGGAGGTGGTGGAGGTGCAGGAGGTTGTGGTGATCCATCAGTGACACATCAGATTAAATGCAAATAGTACCAAGCTAAGTAGTGAATATCCTACAAACTAGTGCAGTATTTTAACATTCTTTTTGTAAAACCATAAATTTATTTCTCCTCCTCCCGTCCCCCGCTTTTTTTGCCACCAGGGTTTTGCTGGGGCTTGGTCCCAACACTACAAATCTACCACACGTGGAGGCCACTTTTTTCCTATTTTATTTGACAGGACAGAGAGAACTTGAGAGGGGAGGGGGAGATAGAGAGAAAGATAGACACCTGCAGGCCTGTTTCACCTCTTGTGACGTGTCCCCCCCCCCTCCAGGTGGGAATGAGGGCTCAAATCTCATTCATTTTCTTTTTATGCAAAATTGAAGATAGAACCCAGGGCCTCATATGTGTGCTCTGTGACTGAATCACTTCAGCTCAATTACATATGCTATATATATTTTTTTCAGAAATGTTTTAAAATTTTTTTTTTAATTTTATTTATAAAAAGGAAATATTGACTTAACCATAGGATAAGACGGGTGCATCTCCACACAGTTCCCACCACCAGAATTCCTTATCCCATCTCCTCCCCTGATAGCTTTCCAATTCTTTATCCCTCTGGGAGTATGAACCCAAGGTCATTGTGGGATGCAGAAGGTGGAAGGTCTGGCTTCTGTAATTGCTTCCCCGCCGAACATGGATGTTGACAGGTCAATTCATACTCCCAACCTCTCTCTCTCTCTCTTTCCCTAGTACGCCAGGGCTCTGGGGAAGCAGAGCTCCAGGACAGATTGGTGGGGTTGTCTGTCCAGGGAAGTATGGTCAGCATCCTGCTAGCATCTGGAACCTGTTGGCCAAAAAGAGAGTTAACATACAAGGCCAAACAAATTGTTTACCAATCATGAACTTAAAGGCTGGAATAGTGCAGATGAAGAGTTGGGGGGTCCTCCATTTTGTAGATAGATAGTAGGCATATTTTAGTTATATTTCATAGGGCCTGTGACTATACTATTTTTTTTTCCTGAGCCTGAAATCTGAGATGCAGGTAGATCCAAGTTATTGTCTGGGTATTTGATGTTATGGCTGGAAAAGGGATAGAAAGCTGGATCAGGAAAGAAAGTAGCTCCCTAATATGGGAAAGGTGTATAAATATTGTTGACTATAAACCCCATCGATTTGATGTGATCTGGGGCCCATATTCAGCTTAGAAGCCTATGTGACCTCTGCATCCTTCTAGATCTGAGCTCACATTCTGTGGTCATGAGTAGGAACATTCCAAGCTGACCTAATATCGACCCATCTTCCTCAGGTGTAGCATAGAGTATGTTGTCCATCATCCATTCGGAGGATGGAACATTATCTACCATTGTTTATCCAAGTTGAGGGCAAGGTACTGTGGGGGCCCACAAAGGGGTCTATTGCGTTGTTCCTATAGAAATGACTGGTAACAATAGAGAGAAGGATTTATCTGAGGCCTAGGCGCATCATGTCTGTTTGGGAATCTCAGAACTCCCTGATTAGGGCCCCAGCTGATGGGGTGGCCTGATAGCAACTAAAGAGTCATCATTAAAGTATGTCATTCTCTTACCCTTATTCAGATTTTGCAGTCCTTGCTTTGATAAGGTTTTATGTGCTATATTTTTTAAAAAAAAAAAAAAAGAAGAGAGAAAGCAAGAGCTGCATTATTGTTCCACTGCTCATGAAGCTTCCCCCCTGGAGGTGGTGGCTGGGGTATAGGGGCCTGAATCCTGGTCTTTGTGTACTGTAACATGTATGCTCTACAAGGTGTGCCACTTCTTGGTCCCTAGAAAAGCATTTTAAGTGTGTTAGAGTTAAGGATCTAATGTCCTTACATATTTTTCATATGTATTATAAACTGTTTAACACCATCTATTAAATATAATGACTTTGTTCTCTTGAATTATTATGGGAACAATTACAGCTTCCCTTGAGATTTAAGGAAATTATTGGCCCAGGATGGAAGATGAATCCTATTATAGACTGAATCAAATTCCCCAAATTTGAAATATCCAGTACTTCTATGACTGTATTGAGAGGACCTTTATGGGGATAATTAAGGTAAGGGGGGTTATAGAGGTCGGATCTTCATATTTTAGGGCTGGTGTCCTTATAAGAGGAGGTGACACAAGATTTCTCTCCCTGTATGCATTCACAGAGAAGAGGTTATGTAAAAACATGGTGTAAAGGGAGTAATCTACAAGCCAAGAAATGAGTTCTCAAAATGATTAACACCTTAATTATGGCCTTCTGCCTGCCAAACTGTGAGAAATTAAAGGCCTCTTATTATGCCACCCACGTATTTTTGGTGAATCCACCACTCCCAGTGGGTCTCTCTCTCTCTCTCTCTCTTTCTCTCACTCTCTTATTTTGATAGCATAGAGAAATTGGGAGGGTAAGGGGAGGTAGAGAAAGAGGAAAAAAGACACACATCACTGTTCTACCACTACTACATGTGAGATCCAGGGACTTGAATTGGTCCTTGTTTTTGATAATGTATGTTCTTAGCTGGGTGTACCACCATCCAGCGTCCTGCTCTCTTCTTTTTCCATCCTGGGTCACTTCCCAAGACTTTCATATTCTCTACTGCTTTCACATACAGGCTTTACTATCAGGAAGACCTCATTTGGATTTTGGCTTCAATACTTACTGTGTGTCTTAAGCAACTTATTCAACATCTTTGAGCCTCAGTCTCTCATCTATGCATTGAAGAAAATAATAGAAACTCTATTCAAAGCAAACAAAGGTCTCCATCCAAAGAGATCTAAGTACACCTATGTTCACAGCAGCACAATTTATAATGGCACAGATTTGGGATCAACCCAGATGTCTAACAACAGAGGGCAGCTAAGAAATTTGTGGGATATATACATAATGGAATACTCCTCAGCTATTAAAAATCATGAAGTCCTCTCCTTTGCTTCATCTTGGATGGAACTTGAAGGAATCATGTTATGTGAGATAAGCCAAAATGAGGACAAATACTGAATGATCTCACTTGTAGGTGAAACTTAAGAAACAAGGGAAAGAAAGGAAAAACATAAAATAAAACTTGACTAAGTGGGGTGTTCTGAACCAAAGCAAAAGACAGTAGTGAGAGTGAGGAAAGGGGGTGGGGGGTAGAGAGGACATTGGGATCCTGGTGCTTGATGATGGAAAAGGATTGAAGCTGGGAGTGAGAATGTTCTGCAGAGATCTATCATGGGCACGTCCAAAATTATACTCATGTGTCAAAAGCTGAACTGTAAACCACTAACCCTCCCCCAACAGAATGGTTAAAAAAAAAAGAAAAGAATAGAAGCTACTTTGTTGACCAGAAAGGATTTATAGAGAGAATACATGGACTGAGTTCAGCTCAGACTAAGCACTCCACAGCTGTTAGACATTATTATAGTTAGCTTTCTATCTTAATTTTTGGCACCTTCATTTGAAACCCCTGCCAAATTTATCTGTCTTCTTTTTTATTTCATTATTGTTTTTATTGCCATCAGGATTATTTCTGGGGATCAATGCCAGGACTGTGAATCCACCATTCCCAGAGGCCTTTTATTTTCTATCTATTTTACTTGATAGGATAGAGAAATTACAGGGGGAGACAGATAAATAGATAGACAGACAGACAGACCTGCCTCCTTGCTTTTGAGGCTTCCTCCATGCAGGTATGGAGTGACGGGGTTGAGGGGCGGGGCTTAAACCCAGGTCCTTGTGCATGGTAATGTGAACACTTACCCAGGTGCACCACCTCCCAGCCCCATTCTGGCTTTTTGTCATTACATTTTTTAAAAAATTAAATACTACCCACTTTAAAGTCAGAGTTGTTTCTCTATTGGTCCTTTTCCATTGTTTGTAAAGATGCTTTCCAGATCTCTAATTTTGCTTTTACTGCACCTGTATTACCTTGGATCTATTTTTTTTAAATCTTTCTTAAATAAAAAAATTTTTAAAAAAGGATTAATGAACAAAAACATAAGGAACATAAGGTAGGAGGGGTACAACTCCACACAATTCCCACCACCCAATCTCCATAACCCACCCCCTCCCATGATAGCTTTCCCATTCTCTAGCCCTCTGGGAGCATGGACCCAGGGTCGTTGAGGGTTGCAGAAGGTAGAAGGTCTGGCTTCTGTAATTGCTTCCCCGCTGAACATGGGCGTTGACTGGTTGGTCCATACTCCCAGTCCGCCTCTCTCTTTCCTTAGTAAGGTGTGTCTCTGGGGAAGCTGAGCTCCAGGACATATTGGTGGGGTCTTCAATCCAGGGAAGCCTGGCCAGCATCCTGGTGGCATCTGGAACCTGGTGATTGAAAAGAGAGTTAACATACGAAGCCAAACAATTTGTTGAGCAATCATGGATCCCAAGCTTGGAATAGTGGAGAGGAAGTGTTAGGGAGGTACTCACTGCAAACTCTAGTGTACTTCTGCTTTCAGGTATATATTTTGCAGTAGTTTATGGATACGTGTGAACATAAGCTCTCTTTCACAGAAACTGGTGTATATTTAGGTTATGGGACTTTGTTAGAAAGTGAACTACCTGAGATGAAATTAGAGTGTACTATAAAAGGAAAGGTCTCACCCGAGTGATGAAGCTGAAGGGTTGTTATTCCACACGTGAAATCTCTGGACACAGTCTGAGGTGAAGCATGTTGAGGTGGCAATCGTTGTGTTGGTTAGGGTGTGATCGGCTGATGCAGTATTATTTGGTTTGGATTGGGAGATGCATACGGGAAAGTGGGCCCTATCCAAGGGTTCCAGGACTGGGGGAAGTAGGGGCTTTATAGTGGAGATGTGAGGTTCCTGCTGTCTTAGGGTTCAAAAAGACAATCGATAGTTAATGTTATCATCACATTATTTGTTAATTGGGTTAACTTTGAAAAGTCCCTTTGTTATGGTTTGCTGTACAGTATCCAGTATCTTGTATATAGCTGTGCTATTGGATGCTTCTAATCTACTTGGTCTAGGCTTTTGAGAGAGTCCGCATATCAAATACATAGCCTATATATTAACAAGATTCAGTTTGTGTTTTGAGAAACTTTGAGACATACAATTGATTTTCCCCCTCTCATATTAATTAACTACTGATTTATATGTCTACATTTTGCTAGGAGTGTACATAAACACCATTCCCACCACCAAAGGACTGTGACCCATCCCTTCCGCCCACTCCCACCCCCCACTGGCCCAGGAAGCTGCATGTCTACCCCTCACCACTGGGTTTTTACTTTGGTGCCCTACTTACAATTTGATCAGGTCCTGCTTTTAGTTTCCCTTTCAGATCTTCTTAATCAACTTCTGTTGATGAGTGGGATCATCCCATACTCATCTTTATCTTTCTGACTTAGTTCACTTAACATAATTCCTTCTAGCTCTGCCCAAGATGGGTCAGAGAAGGTGGGTTCATTGTTTTTGATAGCTGCATAGTATTCCATTGTGTATATATACCACAGCTTTCTCAGTCACTCATCTGTTGTTGGGCACCTGGGTTGCTTCCAGGTTTTAGCTATTATGAATTGTGCTGCTATGAACATAGGAGTATACACCTCTTTTTGGTTGGGTGTTATGGAGTCCTTGGGGTATAACCCCAGGAGAGGAATTACTGGGTCATATGGAAGGTCCATGTCTAGCCTTCTGAGAGTTTTCCAGACTGCTCTCCACAGAGGCTGTACCAATTTACATTCCCACCGGCAATGTAAAAGGGTTCCTCTGTCCCCACATCCTCTCCAGCATTTGTTGCTGCTGTCCTTTTTGATGTATGCCATTCTTACAGGAGTGAGGTGGTATCTCAATGTTGTCTTAATTTGCTTTTCTCTGACAATCAGTGACCTAGAGCAGTTTTTCATATGTCTGTTAGCCTTTTGGATCTCCTCTGAGGTGAATGTTTTGTTCATATCCTCTGCCCATTTTTGGATGGGGTCATTTGCTTTTTTGGTGCTAAGTTTGCTGAGCTCTTTGTATATTTTGGTGATTACTTTCTTGTCTGATGTCTGGCATGTGAAGATCTTCTCCCATTCTGTGAGGGGTCTCTCTGTTTGTTTAATAGTTTCTTTGGATGTGCAGAAGCTTTTCAATTTGATGTAGTCCCATTGGTTTGTTTCTGCTTTAGTCTTCCTTGCAATTCATCAAAGATGTCCTTGAGGTGTAGGTGGGAAAGTGTTTTACCAATGTTTTCCTCTAAGTATTTGATTGTTTTTGGTCTGACATTTAGGTCTTTGATCCATTTGGAGTTGATTTTTGTTTCTGGTGAGATAAAGTGGTTCAATTTCATTCTTCTGCATGTTTCAACCCAGTTTTCCCAGCACCATTTATTGAAGAGAGCCTCCTTTTTCCATTTAATCCTTTGGGCTCGATAGCTATCTTGGCATTCTCTTCTGTCCTGTAGTGTTTGTGTGGAGAAGTCTGCTGCTAATCTTATGGATTTTTCTCTGTAGGTGACTCTTTGTTTTTTCTCTTTCAGCCTTCAGGATCCTTTCTTTATCCTTATTCCTTTCCATTGTGAATATGATGTGTCTTGGTGTCTTTAAGTCTGGGTTAATTCTGTTTGGGACCCTCTGGGTTTCTTGAATTTTTATGTCTTTGATGTTATCTAGACTAGAGAAGTTTTCAGCTATTATGGCCTGAAGAATGCTTTCTTCCTCTCCCTCTCTTTCTTCCTCTGGTAAGCCAATAATGCATATATTGTTTCTTTTGAAATCATCCCATAGGACTCTGTTGTTGTCTTCAGCATCTCTTAATCTCTTTTTGAGATCTCTTACATCTTTTTTAGTTGTGTCTAATTCATACTTGTCTTCAGGCTCATTGATTCTATTCTCTCTCCCCTTTCCTGTTTTCTGGAGTTCATCTATTTTTTTTTTACCCTGGTCTGATACTCTTTTAGCTTGTTCAGCTAGTTGTTTTCTTAGCTCAGCTATTTCAGCTTTCAGCTCTCTAATAACCTTGAGATAATTAGTGTTTTCTTCCAGAGTCTCATTTGTTGTTCCTGTATTTCTGATTACAATTCTTTCAAATTCTTTACTCACTCCTGTGATTATTTCCTTAGCTAGTGTTTGGATATTGAACTCGTTATTTTGTGCTTCACCCTTTGGGGGGCTTTTAGCTGGACTCTTGTCCTGGTTCCTTTCTCTAATATTTCTTATTGTTGATTTAACCATTTTATATATTATGTTATGAGTTCCCTCTCTCAATACTTTTCAAATTACTGACCACTATTGCCTGGATTGACTTGTGTCTAAGTAAGTTAATTAAAGGGTTCACAGTGGTGGAAGTTAACAGTTGTTTCAATAGTATTTTAATGCCTGAGTTGGAGCTCAGTGGTTTAAAATCCTCTTTTTTCCCCCTCCCTGTAGGCTATGGGAGCCTGAGGGCTTTTAAACTATAAGTAGGCTTTTTAGTTTAATCACTAACTCCTGACCAAAAGATAAAGCAGGGTGTGGCAGAGATAATCCAGTTTTTATGCAAAGAGACTTTCACAGCCCCTCAGCTATGCCACCGAGGTATGTCTTCTTCTGAGTTTCCTGGTTAGATCTCTGACCCCAGTGTCCCTCCCTGCCGCTGCTCCATATTCTGAGGGCAGTAGCAATGGAGACTCAGAGTTGCACGTGGTGAGTCTCCGGGGAGTCCTCTCCTCCTTTCAGCTGTCCCTTGTTGGTGGAGCAGACTGGAGGTGGTGTCTCAACTGATAAACTGCTGGACTGTTAGCAGCCACTTAATCCCTCCCTAGGCTCCTCTCTGTCACCAGCCACATGTGTTTGCACTCACTGGTGATTTGGTGAGTTCCTGTAGTCTTTCTAGTCCTGTCTTGTTTTGTTCCCAGGTGGTTTCCTTTAGTATTCCTAGTTGATCTGGTAGAGGAGAGGAGAGAAGGAGATCTGCTGCTGCTCGTACATAAAAAAATCTTTAAAGAAAAAGCCATCATATTAATTTTCTGAAGATAATTTACTAGTAATGGTGTCCCGTGACTTGCCATGGAAATTGCTACCCTCTCTTGGGCTAGCTATCATCGTCCTCAAGCTAATTTCCTGCTTAGTTCTGAATATATGGAAGCAGGAAATTGGTAAAGTAAAGAGGAAGCTCAAGATGATAGTGTAAATGCATTCAGGAGTTTGGTTGCTAGGGAAATTATTTTTCCTGCTTTATTAAAAGCTTAGAGCTTATTCCCCCTTCTCATTATTATTCTCATCAATGGCCATTATCAAAAGAACTTTATTAAATATTCATCACTGATTGACACTGTGAGTGCTTGGACCCCTGTCCATGAATAGTTTGTAACAATGATGACAAACAATGGCAAGAACAAAAATGACAGTGTTAATCTGATACTTAACTAGTGACAGACTCTTCTCTGCACATTAATTGGTCCAAAAATCTTTAGTGACAGTCATATGAGGAAGGTGCTGTTATTAGTTCTATTTTATTGATAAGTTATGTGAGATACAAAGTGAATTATTTGAAGTTACACAACTAGGAAATTGAGATGTCTAGATTCATGCCTTTCCTACTTTTTTCTTTGTTACATGCTATGTTGTATTCTTTCTTTCTTTTTAAAAAATTATATGTATTTATTGGATAGAGGCAGCCAGAAATTGAGAGGGAAGGGGGGGCTAGAAGAGAGAGACACCTGCAGCCCTGCTTCATCACTCGTGAAACTTTCCCCCTGCAGGTGGGGACCAGGGGCTCCAACCTTGGTCCTTGCACTCTGTAACATTTGTGCCCAACCAGGAGTGCCACCACCTGGCCCCTGTTCTATTATTTTTAATGCTAGCAGAAACACTGGAAAAAAATAGAGACCAATTAGGATTACCAGAAGGAAAGGAGATAGGGTAAAATGGGACAAAGGGACAATTGTATGGTGAACAGTAAAATTCTGCTTTTAATAATAAACTTTTTGTCATGATAAAGAGATTTAAAGAATTATATAATGAAAAGAATAGCTCTTAAAAAAATAAGCACTGGTGAAAGAGTGTTTCAAGGGTGAGACTGTGCTCACAGAGCTAAAAATGCTCAAGCCTCCCATGGGCTTTGAAGCATTAACACATTTTGGGAATTCCAGAAATTGCACTCTAGTGCAAGTTGGAAACAGATTGGAGGGTCAGATGAGAAAGATGAGGTAGTAGGGGAGTAGTTGCCCTATGTTTGACAAATGGCCAGGGAGATATCTCAGCCTTTTAGAGCTTTGGTTTGTATGCCCAAGGCCCCAGAGACCACAGGTACAGTTCCCCAATGCCTCTTTATTCCAAAAATGAGCAGTGGTCTCTTCTTTTCTCTCTCATAATAAATAAGTAAATAAATAAGTGGGTAAATACATCTTTAAAAAATAAAAGTGGGACATACAGAAATCACTCCCATTCACTGTTGCAGCAAAATCAATAAAATACCTAGGAGTAAAGCTGACCAAAGAAGTGAAAGACTTGTATACTGAAAACTATGAGTCGCTACTCAAGGAAATAGAAACCGATACCAAGAAATGGAAAGATATCCCATGCTCATGGATTGGAAGAATAAATATCATCAAAATGAATATTCTCCCCAGAGCAATATACAAATTTAATGTGATACCCATCAAAGTTCCACCAAGCTTCTTTAAGAGAATAGAACAAACACTACAATCATTTATCTGGAACCAGAAAACACCTGGAATTGCCAAAACCATATTGAGGAAAAGAAACAGAAATGGAGGCATCACATTCCCAGACCTCAAACTTTATTATAAAGCAATCATAATCAAAACAGCATGGTACTGGAACAAAAAATAGGCACACAGACCAATGGAACAGAATTAAAAGCCCAGAACTAAACCCCCAAACCTATGGACATCTAATCTTTAATAAGGGGGCCCAAAGTATTTAATGGAGGGAGGAGGCTCTCTTCAATAAATGGTGCTGGGAAAACTTGGCTGTAACATGCAGAAGAATGAAAGTGAACCATTTTATCTCACCGGAAATAAAAATCAACTCCAAATGGATTAAAGACCTGGATGTTAGACGAGAAACAATCAAATACTTAGAGGAAAACATTGGTAAAACAGTTTCCCACCTAAACCTCAAGGACATCTTTGATGAAACAAACCCAATTGCAAGGAAGACTAAAGCAGAAACAAATAAATGGGACTATATCAAATTGAAAAGCTTCTGCACAGCCAAAGAAACTATCACAAACAAAGAGACCCCTCACAGAATGGGAGAAGATCTTCACATGCCAGACATCAGACAAGAAACTAATCACCAAAATATACAAAGAGCTCAGCAAACTTAGCACCAAAAAAGCAAATGACCCCATCCATAAATGGGTAGAGGATATGAACAGAACATTCACCTCAGAGGAGATCCAAAAGGCTAACAAACATATGAAAAACTGCTCTAGGTCGCTGATTGTCAGAGAAATGCAAATTAAGACAACATTGAGATACCACCTCACTCCTGTAAGAATGGCATACATCAAAAAGGACAGCAGCAACAAATGCTGGAGAGGATGTGGGGACAGAGGAACCCTCTTGCACTGCTGGTGGGAATGTAAATTGGTCCAGTCTCAGTGGAGAGCAGTCTGGTGAACTCTCATAAGGCTAGACATGGACCTTCCATATGACCCAGTAATTCTTCTCCTGGGGATCTACCCCAAGGACTCCATAACACCCAACCAAAAAGATGTGTATACTCCTATGTTCATAGCAGCACAATTCATAATAACTAAAACCTGGAAGCAACCCAGATGCCCAACAACAGATGAGTGACTGAGAAAGCTGTGGTATATATACACAATGGAATACTATGCAGCTACTAAGAACAATGAACTCAACTTCTCTGACCCATCTTGGTCAGAGCTAGAAGGAATAATGTTAAGTGAGCTAAGTCAGAAAAATAAAGATGAGTATGGGATGATCCCACTCATCAACAGAAGTTGAGAAAGAAGATCAGAAAGGGAAACTAAAAGCAGGATCTGCCTAAATTGAAAATAGGGCACCAAAGTAAAAACCCTGTGGTTAGGGGGAGGATGGACATTCAGCTTCCTGGGGCTTCCTGGGCTGGCAGGGAGTTGGGGTTGGGGGTCCGTGGGTGGGATGGGACACAATCTTTTGGTGGTGGAATGGTGTTTATGTCCACCCCTATTAAATTGTAGTCATATAAATCACTAATTAATATGAGAGGGGGGAAAATTGATTGTATGTCTAACAAAGGTACCTTTCAAAGTTAACCCAATTACCAAATAATGTGATGATAACAGTAACTATCCATTGTCTTCTTGAACCCTAAGACAGCAGGAACCTCACATTTCCAATATAGAGCCTAAACTTCCCCCAGTCCTGGGACTCTAGGGTAGGGCCCACTTTCCTGTATGCTTCTCCCAATTCTTATCAAATAATATTGCATCCGCTGATCACAACCTAATAAACACAACGAGCCACCCAGCATGCTTCACTTCAGACTGTGTCCGGAGACTTCAGGTGTGGAATGACAACCCTTCAACTTCATCACTCGGGTGAGACCTTTCCTTTCATATTATTCTCTAATTCCATCCCAGGTGGTTCACTTCCTAACAAAGTCCCAAAACATATATATATATATATCAGGTTCCAGGAGATACAGCATATGTTCACAGGTATCCATAAACCAGGGCGAATGTATACCTGAAAGCGGTAGTACACTAGAGTTTGCAGTGAGTACCCTCCAACACTTCATCTCCACTATTTCAACTTTTGGGTCCATGATTCTTCAACAATTTATTTGACTTTGTATGTTAACTCTCTTTTCAGCCCCCAGGTTCCAGATGCCATCAGGATGCCGGCCAGGCTTCCCTGAAGACCCCACCAATATGTCCTGGAGCTCTGCTTCTCCAGAGACCCACCCTACTAGGGAAAGAGAGAGGCAGATTGGGATTATGGATCGACCAGTCAAGTCAATGCCCATGTTCAGCGGGGAAGCAATTTCAGAAGCCAGACTTTCCACCTTCTGCAACCCACAAGACCCTGGGTCCATGCTCCCTGAGGCATAGAGAATGGGAAAGCTCTTGGGGTGGGGATGGGATATGGAGATTGGGTGGCAGGAATTGTGTGGAGTTGTATGCTCCCCATCCTATGATTTTGTTAATGTCTCCTTTCTTAAATAAATAATAAAAATAAAAAAATAAAAGTGGAAGCAATTGGATGGGTCAAATGGAAAGAATGGTGGCATACCTTGAGCTTGATGGGTTCAGGCAATTGGTCTTCAGGAAGTAGTTTGCATTTTAGAGCGATCCAGCTCCTTGGAGCCATGTTGCCCTGTCCCTGTTATTGTCTTACAAGGTGAAGGAGTATATAGTAGCAGCTTGTCCTCAGATGACACACCCACAGCCATTTGTATATCAGCATAGGCAATTGAGTTGGAGTCAACAACACTTTTTTCAGCTCTTCATCTTCATGTTAGAGCTGCATGACTTAGTGATGTGAAGTGTTTGTCTAGGAAGTCAGTTAAGTCAGATCCTAATTTTAGTCTTTTCTGGGGTAAGTAATTGACTAGAAGCAGCAGTCATTCTGAGTAGCTGAAAATAACTAAGATATTTTAAGAGTTAATAAAGCTTTCTCACCAAATTACATGGAAAGACATGACACATTACACATTAGCTATTCACTGCCCTTAATTAAATTTGATGTTGAAAAGGCCATTGCCCTGTCTGGTTGGTTCAGCATCACTTTAGACTGAATAGTTTGGGTTGAATGTTAGGGTGAAAGGAATTATGCACATAGGCGAGTGCATTTTAAATGAACAAGTAACTTGCCAATGACAGTAAGTAGCTATTAAGTGATAGTTCTAACTCCTTCAAGTGCTTTAGATGCATTAACTCATTTTCTCTATATCAATCCTACTGGGTGCATGCAGTTAAAATTCTTTATAGATGAGGAAGTAGAATCACAGAGAGTTATAATGATTTGGACAGACTTCTGTAGTCTATAGTTATGGAATCATGATATGCAGAGTCTGACCCCTTGTGTATTCAAATGCTAAGCATTATTATTGCCTTACCCAATAAGGCAATAAGGCAATAAGGCGGGACTGTGCTCACAGAGCTAAAAATGCACAAGCCTCCTGTGGGCTTTGAAGCATTAACACATGTTGGGAATTCCAGCAGTCGCACTCTAGGATAGGTACCAAGGCAAAACATACAAGATTCTCTGGTCTGCTCAGAATTGATTTATAATATCATAGGAAGTGGTGGTCACCGGAAAATTGGATTGGTTAGAACAATTATTGCTTTTTTTAAAAAAAAAAAAAAGCTAAGACACTATTTATTTATTTATTCCTTATTGGAGAGATTAATGGTTTACAGTCAACAGTAAGATACAGTAGTTTGTGCATGTGTAACATTCCTCAGTTTTCCACATAACAATTCAGTCCCCTCTAGGTCCTCCTCTGCCATCATGTTCCAGGACCTGAGCCCTTCCCCCACCCCAGAGTCTTTTAAAAAAATTATTATTGTTTCTTTATTGGAGGATGCATGTTTTACATTCTATAGTAAACCCAATATTTTGTACATGCATAGCATTTCCCAGTTTTCTATCTAACAATACAATCCCCACTAGGTCCTCTGCTATCATGTTCCATAACCTGAACCCTCACCCCAACCCCAGAGTCTTTTCTTTTGGTGCAATACATCAACTCCTGTCCAAGTTCTGCTTTGTTTTTCTTATTTTTCAAAAAATCTATATTTATTTGATAGAGACAGTCAGAAATTGAGAGATAGGGGCAGACAGAGAGAGGAGACAGGGAAATACCTGCAGCACTGCTTCACCACTTGTGAAGCTTTCCCCCTGCAGGTGGGGACTGGGGGCTCAAACCCAGCTCCTTGCTCACTATAACATGTGCGCTCAACCAGGTGAGCCACCACCTGACCCCTGAATTTTTTTTTTATTAGTGATTTAGTAATGATTAACAAGGTTATGGGATAAGAGGGGGTACAATTCACACAATTCCCACCACCAGAGTGTTGTATTCTGTCCCTTCATTGGAATAAGCTAAAACACATTAATTTACTCAGTTTCTACTATAGCTCTAGTTTCTACTATAACAGTGCGTGCTAGGTGTCAGGAAGACAATGATTGAGACATGGTAACAGCCTTTAGGAAACTCTAATAAGATTAACACTTTAAACTTCATGAATTTCTAGAAAGCAAATTTTAATCTTGACCGACACTTAGTAAATTCAGCATTTGAGTTTAGGGGTAGTCTTATTCGAAGTGGTTTATAATGAACTTTTGTGTAGTAGTGACATGTTTATAATGAACCTAAAACTCTAGGACCTCAGGCATGAAAGTTCGGAGCACTGTCTCTATAGTATCTTTCAGGCTCTAAAATATTTTTGGGGAGTTACTTTTATTTTGTTTGTTGATTTAATAGTGATCAACAAGACCACAGGATAAGAGGGGTACAATTTCACGCAATTCCCACCACCAGAGTTCCACATCCTTTCCACTGGAAGCTTTCCTATTCTTTATCACTCAGGGACCCAGGATCATCATGGGGTGCAGAAGGTAAGAGGTCTGGCCTCTGTAATTACCCCTCAGCTAGACGTGGTTGTTGACAGGTAGATTCATACTCTCAGCCTGTTTTCTATCTTTCCCTACTGGAGTAGGGCTCTGGAGAGGTGGGGTTCCAGGACACATTGGTGGGGGCTGCCCAAGGAAGTCAGGTTGGCATCATGGTAGCAACTTGGTGGCTGAAAAGCATTAAGATATAAAGCAGAACAGACTGTTTAATAATAATAATATGGTTCTTGAAATCAGGGTTTTTTGTTTGCTTGTTTGTTTTGTTTTTTCCACTAGGATTGGTGACTGGAGCTTGATAAGGGGAGGGAGAAAGATTGAGAGAAACTTGGGAGTACTGCTTTACTGTGAAGTACTACCAACAGGTGGGAGCTGGTGCTTGAATCCTGGTCCTTGTGCATAGTAATGTTTGTACTCTACTGAGTATGCCACTGCCTGGCTATGGAATAGCTGTTTTTATTTTTTTGAGGTGAACATACATCTATTTATTGATTGATTGGTGTCAGATGTTGGACTTAGGGCTTCCTATCTGCAAGCATGTGCCCTACAACTGAACAATGTCTCTGGCTTATTAAGTCAATTTTTTTTTTTTAAAATACCAGAGCACTGCACAGCTAGGGTTTATGGTGGTGCTGGGAATTGAAGCTGAGACCTCAGAGCCTCAGGCATGAGAGTCCTTTGCATCACCATTATGCTGTCTCCCCAGCCTCCACCCTTTTAAAATTTTTTATTGGGGGCTTAATGTTTTATACTCGATAATAAATACAACAGTTTGTACATGCATAACATCTCCCAGTTTTCCACATAACAATACAACCCCCACTGGATCTTCCACTATCATGGTAGGTCAGTTCTTTCAAATACAAGTGATACACTTGTGATTATTTCTTCCTATGAACTTTAGGCAGCTACTCTTAACTCTTCAAGAAGCTATCAATAGACAATGTTGATCTTCCTTTCTTTTACCTTTTTTCCAAAGTTTGATAATTCTGCCTTTGATATTATATCATCAGTTTTATCACTTCTGTAGTCTGTTTCATCATCTTGAATCTTGTCCATGCTTTCATTTTGAAAGTTGAAAACAAATAAGCAGCATTGATTTGGGATTTGCAGAAGTCTGTCACCTAAGAACTACTAGAGTGATAGATGTTTTTTCTCTCTGGTACATGCCTCAGCTGTTGTTCAGCTAGAAATGGAGTGTGTCCAGGGGGAAGGTAAAATTTCATGATTTCTCCTTATACTTTGTTAATTAGTCCCCATTAGTTCATAGTCTTGCTTTAATATTTCGGACATTATTTCCTTGTGCAGTTTATAAATTTTCTTTCTGGAGTTTCTGTTGCTTTTTTTTTTCTTCTTCTTCTTAATAAGAGAAGAAAATATTTAGACTCAATGCCACCTTACCATCTATTGCATGAAATAACTCTTTCTGTTTTACCAGTCAAATTTTTATTATTTTGTTGGTATCAGCTGTTTTTGGAATTTTCTTGATTCATTTGACCTTTTGTCTCCTAAAATTGTGCAAAATTTTTTTGATTCTTCATTTTTTAAAACCATTCACAGTAAGAATAGTCAACAGGCACTAGAAATCTGAGATTTTTGTATTCTATAGTCATAATAAATTTCTTCTGCTATTGATAATCACTCCTTTTTTAAATTCCCTTTCTTTACTTTTTATCATATTTTCCTTTATTTTCTCTTTTTTGGGGAATGCTTTCAATTTATTTTAAAAGTAATTTGTTATTTTTAAAAGCTATATTTTTTGATAGTATGCTACTTTTACCATATTTATGGAGTTTCTTCTTGAAGACTAATTAGATCGTTTTTAAGTTCTGCTGTGACTTGTGAAATGAATATGTTCCCTCATCCTCTGTGTATATACTCTTTCACAGTGTTGGCTTTCCTCAGGTGTCTGCTGACTCTGGCTGTAGTTTTATATCTAAGGATAAAGTTTATTCATTCAGACTATCCGAGACAATTTGCTTTCAACAAAGCAGCTGTGAATTTTCCATTAATCTCTTACCAGGAACGAAGTGTATGACCAATAGCTTTCAGTCAGTTAGCACAGTCAGTTAGCAAGCTTGCTGGCTGTAGGATATTGCCTTTGTTTATCTTTTTCTTTATTGTCATTGCTTACTGGAGCATCACTGCTCTCTCAGGCTGACTTTTTCAGACAGAAAGAGAAATACAGACAAAATTGCAGAGAGAAAGGGAGTGACACTATGGCTCTGAAGTTTCCTCCAGTGTGTTAGGTGCTGGATACAAAACTGCGTTGCATGCACAGCAAAGCAGATGCACTATCTAGGTGAACTATTCTGCTCATCTAAATACTGATTTAATTAATTAGTTAACTTTTTATTGCCACCAGGGTTATTGCTGGGGTTCAGTGCCAGTACTACAAATCCTTGGCTCCCGGTGGCCATTTTTCTTTTCTTTTTCTACTTTAATTTTTTTATTTGACAAGACAAAGAGAAATTGAGAGGAAAGGGGAGATAGAGAGGGAGAAAGAAAGATAGACATCCACAAACCTGCTTCACCACTCCTGAAGCGTCCTCCTGGCTGGTAGAGATCAGGGGCTTAAACCTGTACATAGTGATATGTGTGTTTAATTCAGTGCACTACTACTGCTCCCTAAATAAAATAAAATAAAATAAAATAAAGCACCATGGTTATTGTTGAGGCTCAGTGCTTGAACAATGACTCCACTGTCCCTGGAGACCATTACTTTATCCCTTTTTATGTTTTTTTTTTATTAGTGATTTAACATTGATTTACAAGATTGTAGGCAGGTATAATAATTGTAATAGGGTTGTGATTCCATACAGTTCCTACCACCAGAGTTCTATGTCCCATCTCCTCCACTGGAAATTTCTTTATTGTTTATCCTCCTGGGAGTATGAACCAAAACTCTTTTTGGGGTACAGAAGGTGGGAGTTCTGACTTCTATCATTGCTTTTCCATTGGGCGTGGACATTGGTAGGCTGATGCATATCTCCAGCCTGTTTCTATATTTCTCTAGTGGGGTAGGGCTCTGGAGAGGTGAGATTCCAGAAAACATTGGTGAAGTCATCTGTCCAGGGAAGTTAGCATGATAGCATCTGAAACTTGGTGGCTGAAAAGCAGTAAAGTGGCAAAAAGGGCAGGGGGGTAGATAGCAAGATTATTATGTATAAAGAGACAAGCCTGAGAGTCTTGCTCTTGACAAAGACATGCCTGAGGCTCCAAAGTCCCAGGTTCAATCCCCTGTACCACCATAGACCAGAGCTGAGCAGTGTTCTGGTAAAAATTAAATAAATAAATAAATATAGAAAAAAGAAAGTTTAAAAAAATGTTTAGCAAACAGAAACAATAAAGTAGGAATAGAGCAAATGAAAGTAAGGACCTTAGGGTAGAAGGAATCTAGAAAGTCTATTTTAGGAATGTTTCAAGGAGCTTATGTCTTAGTGATCTTTTCTTGAGCTTGATAGCTATCATGGGGTGGATGAGAAATACTGTCTGGGAAGACTATGTCAGAGTTGAAAGTAGAACGAGGAAGCAGGGTTAGGACAGAGAGATGCTCACAAACTAGAAACGCAATATACTCTTACTAGATATAGAAACGCAATTAACTCTTATCACAAAGATCTAGAGACAGAGAAAAATAAAGAAGAAGAGAGAGACCTGTAGCACTGCTATACCATTTGTGAAACTTCCATGTCTGGGGGACCTGGAGCTTGGATCTGGTTCCTCATACATAGTAACATGTGCACTGTACTGAGTGTGCCACCTCCTAGCTCCCGAAATTTTTTTTAGATAGAAGTATTAATGCCAAGATAATTATTAGCTTGCACTCCATCAACTAAAGATTTATATTAAGGAAAATCTTTTTTTTCCTTCCTAAGGTATTTATCCCTGTAATTTAAGTCTTAATTTCTCATATTAAGTCCCTCTTTTCCCTACACACATGTACTACAGATGCTAAGCATGCAAAAGTGTTAGCCCACCTATTAATCATTTGTTCTCTGTAGTATTAGCACAATACCTGGCTTTATATCAAAAAGGGCAACAATTGTTTTAAATGACTATAAATTAACAGCACACACATTTATGTATTCACTTTTGAGGGTTCACTGCTCATTAATATCTGCTTCCTATACTCAAGAAGTTAATAGCTTAGTTTCTAATGGAAGAAACAGTTGTGTGAACAGATTACTATAGTAGAGCTGAGAAAAATAGAATGTGTTTGCACGAAATTTAGAGAGGAGAGTGAGAAAAAGATGATTATAATGCAGGATTCTGGTGCATGGCCAGAATTAGACTGGGAGGGAGCGGGACTTATCAGAAGAGTCTAAGACTTTAAATTATGGAGTGTGTAGGTGTGTGTGTGCGTGTGTGTGTGCGTGTGTGTGTGACTGACTTCATTTAAGAATTTGTTTTGAGGATTTATTTTTTATTTTGAGTAATTTATCTTTTGCGAAAAATATAAAAAGAATTGTATTGACTTTCAACAATATTAAATTTTGGGAACACAGCTTCACATCCCTATGTGTCTATGACTGACCCCTAGGAGCCAGGTAGATAGCAGAATTAGTAGTGCCACAACAGATTTACTTGCCTGAGGCATCAGAAGTCCCATGTTCTATCCCTAGAAACACCATCATTTAGAGCTAGTTTTAGTTTTTGTAAAACGATTTACTTGTTAAAAAATACAAATTACCACAATTTGCCAAGAAATATACTGGCAAAAAATTTATATCAACTAAAGGACAATTATTGTCCTTATGACAGCCTTTATTAGAATCATCAAGCGAGTAAATTCAATAAAACTTGAGGCCAATGTAAACCCTATTAAAACCCTAGGTATATTTTCTCCTGACTTGAGGTCAGTCCCCATAGAACAATTTGGATACAATAAATGAGAATGCTTTAACAGCTGGGAGGAAAATCCAAGTTTTTCAGATAAAGAAGGAACTAAAAAAGATGGAAAAGGGCAAGAGACTGGCTCACATAATGGTGGCCTCTTTGTTCACTACAAGGCCCACCCCATCACCTGGGGCCTAAGTCAAGGAATCCTAGGATTCCCCCATAGATACAATAGGCCTAGGATTCTAACAGACTACTCTCTCCACCATCACTAGTCATGTCCATCAGAAATGACATCATAAACCCTCTTGTGGGCCTCTCCAGCAACTTGCCCTTACTATAAAGTAGCAATGGTAGGGACTGCCCCACTTTCTCAAGGGAGGCTGGGTCATCTTGAGAAAGACTGATTCTGAAATCAGTACAGCCATGTACTATGAGCTCAGACTGATTGGAACTCAGAGTTATACAGGCTCCTGTGTTAAATATGAACATACATGGGCCCTGGGACAGACTGATATGGTAAAAAGTTGTATTTATATATTTGTTCAAGATTGGGAGATTCTCTCTGCCCTAACTCAGCTTCCTAGTTCTATTCTTGACTCTGACCACATATTCCTAGACAATATTTTTAGCTCACTCCCATGTTGCTCAGGCAAAAAATCACTAATGTCATGGGTTCCTAGGTACATACCTAAAATAGACTTCTAGCTCCTAACCACCCTAATAATCCCTATTCTCTGTTGGTATGCTTCTAATTCTGCTTCTAAAAACCCCTTCTGTTTCATTGGTTTAATCCCCCCTGCGTAACACTGTATTCTATTTACATAACCACTTCTTCTTCTAGCATTTGCCCTTCTTCCTTAGCCAGTCAACAGGTCAGGTTGAAAGCTGTCAGGAGCTGCTTGTTGCTGGCTTTGAAAGTGACTGGGATCCATGTGGATTCAGTCGGCTAGGAAGGATCGTCAGTTTCCCCAATGAATGGGTACTCACGGGATGCACCACGATAAGGTCGATCCAATGCATCCCGTGTTAACTAAACACTACCTTGCCTGCAGGGCATTGGTTTAATCCCTGCTGGTTCATGATGTCTTTTTGCTCTGCCCCCTCTCGTAGTACACCCTGATTTGCATCAGTCACTTTTCACTCCTCCCTCTCTATGTCACATCCTGTTTCCACCCTACTTGGCAAGTATAAGGACAGGATTGTGATTATAGTTAGTTTAGTTAAGTTTAGATGGCTTAGATTGTGCTGCGTTCCACATGAATAAAGACTGATCTGCATACAGCTCAGCCATGAGTCCCTGGTTGTCTGTCTCCCACCTGCGAAGCTAGACCGACAATTCTCACCTGCTCTGTTTCTATTTTCTGGTTTCCCTTTATTAAACATTTTGTCCTGCCTCATAACTTGTTGCCTTTTAGACACCAAGTTGCAGATGCTACTATGATTCCATTCTGAATCCCATGGGCAGATAACTTCACCAATGTGTCCTGGAACTTCACTTCTGCATTTTATTTTTGGCCTCCAGGGTTATTGCTGGGACTCAGTGCCTGCACTATGAATCCATTGCTCCTGGAGGCCATCCTTTCCATTTTTGTTGTTGTTGTTATTGCTGTTGTTGTTGCATAGGACAAAGAGAAACTGAGAGAGGAGGGGAAGGCAGAGAGGAGGAGAGAAAGAAAGACACCTACAGACTTGCATCTGAAAAAGAGTTTCAATGAGTCCTGTCCTGATAAAAGCAAGTACTAGAAGGGTCTTCCTATACCATATTGAGGAACTAAGTGATATCCTAAGAAAGCAGAGGAAGAGGTGAGATGGTATTTGATGAGTAATCAAAGAATGGCAGACAGCTGGTTAATGACTTTTAAAATTGTCTTTCAAGTTTGATTGAGCAGACACTAGTGATATATTAAAACAGAATGGTCTTAAAGGTCAAGAAAATGTTCAGGTACAGCTCATGAAACTTGTGTGCAAGAGACCTTGGGTTCAGTTCATCAGTATCAGTAGTATTTGGATCTGAGTGATCAAGAAACAAATACACAAAACCAAAAACACAATGGTCTTAAGGTTTTAGGCTTATCTATTTCTTTACAATGAACTTATTCTTCCCTGCAGAACAGAACCTACTAAAGTAAAGTGACATCACATCATTATAGCTGTGAAAGAGAGAATTTATTGAAACTTTAACTGCAAAACTTCTAAGTGAGTCTCTCTTGACATTCAAATCAGCATAAGAATGTGGAGTCAGTACAAACCTTTGATGCCATGGGCCCACTCCAACAGAAAACATCACCCGTTCCCCGTAACACACACACACACACACACACACACACACACACACACACACACACACACACACACACACACACACACTAGCATGGTATAGTAGCCTCCCTTTGTATATGTACTTCCAGTGGCTAGACACCTACCACTTCATGGGGCAAGCTAATGCATGTAAAGATGGTAGATCCTCTGTCTACAAGAGTTATTCATTTAGTATTCATCCTCCCCTTTTCGGTTTACTTCACTTGAGAAACAAAGATAGAAAAGGAAAATACAAATTAAAACTTGGACTGGATTTGGTATATTGCAGCAAAGCAAAACACTCTTTTTCAGACCCAATGCCAGCATTATCCATTTTGGTCTCTTTCAGGTATGAACCATAGAGCTGATTTTAATGACTGCCATTGTGCTTGTTGCCCAAGCTTTCAAACCATACAGCTACTAATTTTCATTCTAGAGATTTTAAAGTGAACTCTCATGCTCAAAGACTCATTGAAGCAAGACAGAAGCAGGCATGGAGATCTACCAGTGGTTTTTCCTTTAGTATAAATGTTTGAGGGCTTGTATATGGCTTTGAAGAATAAAATTAAAAGTCTGTTTCCACAAGAGGGTAAGAACCTGAGCAAACTGGAGTAGTTTCTTCCAAATCTGGCCAATGATCTTTGTTGAGGATGCTGTGTGCCCTGTGTTTTATGCTGGACTGTGCAAAATAAACAGTGTGCACAAAGAGTACTAATTGCTTCATTTATTCTCTCATTTAGCCAGGGGAACATCAGAACTTATTCAGCCTCAGAATGGAAAATTACATGTTGGAGAAGAAGTAGCCACACATTGAAGGAATGACAATGCAATTCAGGTTCCACTTGTTCACATATTTTATTTATCCAGTGAAAGAAGGGAAAAAATAGACACAACTTGAAGATGGCACAAATTTTGAAAGAATATCAAGGTCACATCTTCCATTTTACCTAGTTTCAATCCACAGATAACTGCAAAATCAACATTTTACTGAAGAAGAAAATATCCTAGTTGAGAAAGATTCCCCCCCCCCCTTTAAGGTTAATATCTACTGAGGAGAATTCTTACTTGAGGATGGCTTACTTTAATTTTATAAAAATATGATAGCATTCTATAAACTGCTAGGGTGGGATACTTAAGAGTTGGTAGAGTGGGCATTGCTGAGTTGGTAGTGTGGACTTGATAACTTTTCAGGAATCCAGGACTGTACATTTCTTCTTGTGGTGAGAGTTACAAGAACATAAAAATATCCTGGGATGGCAGTGGTGTGGATATAAATGGCAAAACAAATAAATAGTAACCCCTCCCCCCCAAACAACAACAACAACAACAAAACAACTCAAGTGTCACAATCAGGACCCCAATTATGCAGAAGAAGAACCTAAGACCTGGGATTTTTCCCAGGGTTGTACAGTGGTAGAACTCAACATTTCTTAACTTCTGATTCAGTGATTTTTGGACACTGTATAGGTACTTCTCACATTCATTTCTTTCCTAAGAACTTATAGTTGACAAGTTTGGCTTTCTAAGTAAAGAAAAAAAAATGAAGAAAGCAGAAAGATTTGCCAAGAGTACAGGTACATTTGTATCCATTATTAGGGATTTCATGTGAAGATAGATTCAAAAGACTAGTACTTGGGTCAAGTTCTGGGAACTCAATTTTTCTATAAAATCACATAACAATATTTTACATGTAGTGAGACAAGAATCAGTGGCAGCACCACAAAGGAAAGGTGAGGAAAACCAACAGTATGGGAAAAAAAGGACAATAGCCACTGGGGGGGGGGGGGGCTGGTCTGTTCAGCACTTTCCAAAAACATGGAATAGGACACAAAATCACAATATACGAGAAGGGTTCCTGGAGGCACACAGAAACACCCTTTTAAGCAACTGGGTGCATGTGCACAGCACAACACTTGCCACCAACCTTCATGAGAGTCACTTGAACTAAGCCAAGTATGAGTTCAGCCTCTAAATAGCCCACAGTGATGCATAGACTTGGGACAAGACAATGACAAGTCCCCGTTGTCTCAAAAACTGACCTACTCCATTTTCATCATGTGTGCAAATAAGAGAGGGGTGGACTAGGGTGGGGAATATTTCAGGTTGCTGATACAGGCTGGACATTTTGAACCTTGGACAAAGTGACTGGGATCTTTGTTTCCCCTGGACCTGGGGCTTTTGTAATGGGCTGAGTGTGGGCTTTGATATCTGCAATTCTCTCTTTAAACTTTTGCTGGAGTAATTTTTCTTCTTTGGAATAGGTTTTTGCAAACACTGACATTAGCAGGCACCCTGCCATAGATGTGCCCCCGATGCAGAAGAGAACAGCTCCTGCCAGTTTGCACAGGTCAAGGGCTCCATTGAACTGGACAGCATGTGTGTCGACCACCATAAAATCAGCTTCGCCAAAGGCTTCAATTTTGGGGGGCACAAGAAAGCCCACAGCCAGAACAGTCAATCCAAGAATCACAAAAACTGTGCCAGAGATGAGACCGACCTGGAATAAGACACAATGAAGTAAGACAGAATAAGCACAAACCTTATCTCTTCCTGAGCCTTCCAGGCAGGATTTGCTTCAGATTTTGAAAGAAATGAATATCCCATTCACTATTAAAAACTTAGGAGAAACCAACATAATTTCCTACTTAGAAAAGGAGGTAAAAGGAAGTCCTTTTTTATTTTAATGTCAACTGGAAATTGTAGCACTACCTGGATTTTTCCTTTGAGTTTTCTACTTGTACAATTCTTTGCAACTGACAAAGCACCCCTTTTTGTTTATTTGCCTCATTTGATCTGAAGGAAGAGACTTGGTATCCTAGGAGCTAGCCTGACATCATCCACTAAGCTTTGATCTTGTTAGAAGCTGGGCTAGAGCTCACAACAAGGTCATGTTCTCCATTCAGCAAATCCACCTTACAGAACATCAGTATCACATGAACTCTCTCTGTGTGTCCTTGATGAAGCAAGACTAAATAAGTCCTCCACACAGTTTTGTCTAAGCAGAGAAAAAAAAAAAAAACAAAGCCATTGTGGAAGACAGAAAATACCACCCCCTTCTCTCTAGCTAGTATGAATTACTACTGCTTCTTTACCATTGCAGCTTTTGTCTTGCTTCAATCTTATCCCACTCTCAATAAGATTTATAAAGAACATGAGATTGTCCATGATAATCTAGAATGAACTCTTGTTTCCTTAGACCTTTCCCCTAACCACTTAACCTATATCCATTTTCCACAATAACACTTTGCTCATATTTTTAATAGAAATCTCCCAGGAGCTCCAGGATGCTCTTGGTGTTCGTGACTGGAGGACATTGCCGCTTTGTATAACTTGTCCATTCACCAAGAAGTGGGGTTAAAAAAAAAACATACATGTCATTTTACATATGAGGAAGTATGGTCTTTTAGAGGTTAGCTCATTGGCCTACTGGTAGATAGTTAGCATGTTACAGAGGCAGATTTAGGTGCTCAAATATGACTCCTTAGACCAGTGTTTTTTCCCCCTCTACATTATTTGGGCTTTACTTAAGCAAATGTTAAGATGGGCCCCGGATCAGATCAAATTAATGGGTTTTACAGTCAACAATATTTATACACCTTTCCCATATTTGGGAGCTACTCTCTTCCCTGATCCAGCTTTCTAGCCCTTTTTCCAGCCATGACATCATCTTCCCAGACAATAACTTAGATCCACCTGCATATCAGACTCCAGGCTCAGAGGAAAAAAAAAAAAGTATAGCCACAGGCCCTTTGGATTGTAACTAAAATATGCTTACTATCTTTCTATAAAACGAAGATCCCCCCACCTCTTCATCTGAACTTTTCCAACCTTTAGGTTCATGATTAGTCAACAATTTTTTTGGCTCTATATGTTTACTATTTTTTTCAGCCACCAGGTTCCAGATGCTAACACAATACCAACTGGATTTCCCTGGGCAGATGACCCCACCAATATGTCCTGGAGCCCTGCTTCCCCAGAACCCTGCCCCACTAGGGAACAAGGCAGACACGTTGGGAGTATGGATCAACCTGCCAATGTCCATGTTCAGCGAGGAAGCAATTACAGAAGCCAGACTTTCCACCTTCTGCACCCCATAATGACCCTAAGTCCATACTCCCAGAGGGTTAAAGAGTAGGAAAGCTATCAGGGGAGGGGATGGGATTCGGAGTTCTGGTGGTGGGAACTGTGTGGAGTTGTAGGCCTCTTATCCTATGGTTTTTGTCCGTGTTTCCTTTTTATAAATAAAAATTTAAAAAAAGATATGCTAAGAATATACATGGAGATTAATTTGCATTAAGTCAACTTTTTTAAAGTCAACTTCTAATAAAATATAACACTGAAAATGTTAAGTTCAGAAGTTAGCAATGAATAAACTTGGACATTGATTTTAGCCCTGCCAATTAGTACTTGAAAATTACTTCAACATGATTTCTATAATTTTTCTATCTTTAATATGATTCATGATAATAGCACCTATCTCATAGTGGTATGAGGACAAAATGAGACCATGTATGAAAAGACGTGGTCTTGTGCCCAGCTAAACAATAAGTTATAACAACTCTAATTATTGTTGTTGTTTAGAAATGTACTTGCAAAATTGTACTTCTTTGGTAACAGCAATACAGCATTTGAAATAAAGAACAGCTAACATGTAGTTATTTATTTTTACTTTTTTTCATTTCCTACTGATTCTAATTGCTTTTGGCTAGAATGACAAGGTTGAAAAAAATAGACAAATCATAACAATTAATATTGAACATTTAAACTGTATTTACTCATTTATTTAATTTCAGGGTAACACATTAGTAAAGAAGTTTTGGACAACAGAGGGAAAAATTCAGAAATCTATCACTCTAACAAAGAGGGAGGAAAAGAGCTAATATTGAGAAGATTTTGTGTCCTAGGCAAAATTTTTGATGTGTATTTTATTTAATTTTCACTAGTCAGTGTTACTGTTCTCATTTTACCTCTAAGAAACTAAGTTAAAAAACAGTTTGAAAGAGAGAGAGATGGAGATAGAGAGAGAGAGACAGAGAGAGAGAAAGAGAGAAGAAAAGTATTATAAGGTTTATTATTGTTAAGACTGAATCTAGCCCATGTCTTTATGTATTATATAAGACTATCCTAAGAATACTGTATGGTATTATTCCTCAAATTTTAATTTTATCCAGTACCACAAAATGATACTCGGATTAAGCTGATCAAAACAAATATCCCTCCTCACCTCTATTACATACTCAGGGAAACTAAAAGTTAGTCTACTTTTGATTATATTATTGTTGTATTATTATCAACATCATTACTATGTTTTTATATGTGATTCCTGGAATAAATCCAGGGTTTTACATATGAGGACTCTTTACCACTATTACTATAGTAATATCCTACCATATTTTGCCAATTATACTACTGATACTATTTTTATTACAAGATTACTACACATGAATACATTTCCATTATATAATGTTGTAAAGAAATAAATGTTGTAAAGAAAAAGCCAAAAGGAATCTTCTGAAAAAGTAGAACTCTTCTACATAAGATATAATAAAGACAAAATGTATTTGTAAAAGCAACATTTCAGGTTTTCCACATTTTTCTTAAAAAAAAAAAAAGACCAATAAATTCAACTTCAAAGACTAACCATTATTTATAACTTTCAGAAAGTGGTTCATATTGAGAAATTATGAATGCAGAAACCAACTTAACATATTCATACTGATATATTCATATGCCACTATACCTGCCCCCCGGCAAATACACTTGTACTAATTCTCAAAAATTGAGAGCCATAAAAATAACCATCTGAGTTTCTTTAGGAAATCCAAGGCCAATGTCCTTTGTCTTCTATTTCTGTCCTGGCTCTCCAGAGTGCACCTTCTGACCATGTACTCAATAAAGATTTCTGACTGACTACCTTAGGCCACTAGGCTTTTGAATATGGAGCCAGGTGATTGGTTCCTGGCAATCTGCTTCTTCACTGAGTAGTGCTTTTTTTTTTTTTTTTACTTTTTAACTTTTTTTTTTTTCATAAACACCATTCCTACCACCAAAAGACTCTGTCCCATCCCTCCCCTCACCCCATGAAGCTGAACATGCACCCTCACCCTCCACCCAGGGTTTTATAGATTAAAATTCACTCTTGTAATATCTTTATAATATGGTTATATTTTTATGGTTCTCAATTTTTGAGAATTAGTACAAGTGTATTTGCGAGGGGGGGTATAGTGGTATATGAATATATCAGCATGGATATGTTAACTTGGTTTCTGCATTCATAATTTCTCAATGTGAGTCACTTTCTGAAAGTTATAAATAATGGTTAGTATTTGAAGGTGAATTTATTGGTTTTTTTTAGAAAGTTATATCTTGTAATATTTTTTTAGAGGAGTGCTTTATAGATTAAAATTCACTTTTGTAATATCATTCAGAAGCTAAAAGACAAACCATGCTTTTAAGATGGTACAACTCTTCCTTATTACAAGAAGTGAAAAGTGGTTTGCCTTCCTGATTTTTCTTTCTTTTCCTATTTCCATCGGGGGGGGGGGAGAGAAAGAGAGAGAGAGAGAGAGATAGGTAATGAGCTACCATTATTTATGGTGGGGGTGTGACATCCTAAATATCTAAATCTAAAGATCCTGACAGCACCATTGATGCAAGTTTAATGAAGATTCCCAAGACATGTACCCTGACAAAGACTCCAAACTTACCAAAATACACTCTGGAGAGTTTGAGATGATTGGCATGAAAATTTAATAATGAGATCAAAGGTACTACATGAGTGAATCCCTGGGTTGGATCCTTAGCATGAGAGAATAAAGACAAAACTAGCAGAAATCTATGGATGCTGGTTCAGTGGTTTGGTCTCTCCTTTTCTATCATAAATATTGGTCCTAGGAAGTGGTCAAGCACATGCCTCTCATGTGTGAGGCCCTGGATTCATTCCTTATACCACTATTATTACATAAAATAGTAATAAGAAAAATAATAATCATAAAGTGTAGACTATTGACTTCTCTAAGCATTTAAAGGAAATTGGCATGTATCAGCTTAATGTTGGTAACACACTGGAGTAGTAGAGGAAATAAAAATAGGGAGAGCAACGAGAGTGACAGAGACATTAGTTCTGGAAAATAGTTCTAAGTTGAGATGAACTCAGGTCTAAAAGAAAGGGGAAAAAAGGGGCAAGGAACTTGGGCTAGCGAAATAGCTTACTTGGATGGTGTGCTGCTCTGTCTGACTCCCACCTCATTCTAGAAAGCTTTGGTACTGTTGTCTCTTACATTCTCTCTCTGCTTCTTTGTCTATCTTTCTCCATCTGAAAAAGTCATCCTGCAGTGGTGAAACCCTGGTGATGACAAAAAACAAACAAACAAAACATTTTAAAAGAAAAGGGACTGTATTAGATGGAGTTTACAAATGTAGCACAAAGTTTCATAAGGGTCCAAAGAATAGAGCAGTTCTATTTGGGGCCATGCCAAAAAATCCGATGTCTCCTGATGAGGTTCCTCTCCAGGGAAAACTGGAGGAGCCTGAGTCTGTGGGGTCAAGTCAATGCCAATAATTGAAGAAAATGGCCTGTCTACACCATCATGATTCTTAAAGATGGCAGCAAGCAATGTTTTTGTGCTGCAATTTCAGATGACTCTTTAGGATGAAAAAATAATGTGTGAAAGCCCAGAACCTGTTGTCTGAAATGCGAATTGGATAGAAAAAATGTTTTACTGCTGACGGCTCCAAGCCAGAGACTGTTGTTATTTTGCCCAACATCCTCTTCCTTGCATCTCTGTGAACTGACGAGATCTGAAAAATGCAGTTTATTCCAATAAACAAAGCTGGCAGCAGTAGCAACGCAGCTGTTCTGGCAGAGAGCAGGCAGTAATGACTGTTGGAAGCAAGAACTAGTGTGGCAGGAAAGAACAGCATGTGTGGGGAAAATGTTGGATGGAACTTAATGTGGAAGGAGCCATCTGGGGTAGAGGAAATGCGGTGAAGTGCATTAAGAGTGAAGACTGGTTTTTCTCTCTCCCTTTCTTTCTCCCTTCCTTCCTTCCTCCCTCCCTCCCTCTTTTCTTTCTTATTTCTTCCTTCCTTCCTTCCTTCCTCTCTTTCTCTCTCTCTCTCTCTTTCTTTCTTTCTTTCTTTCCTTTTTCAGAGCACTGCTCAGTTCTGGCTTATGGTGGTATGGGGTATTGAACCTGGGACTTTGGAGCATCCATGAGAGTCTTTGCATAACCATTATGCTATCTACACCTGCCATAGTTTTTCTTTTTCTTTCTTTTTAAAAAATCAATCTTTTTTCCTTCTTTTTAATTAATTTACTTTTTAAAAAATCTTTATTTGTTGGATAGAGCCAGTCAGAAATTGAGAGGGAAGGGGTGATAGAGAGGGAGAGAGACAGAGAGACATCTGTAGCACTGCTTCACCACTTGTGAAACTTTCCCCCTTCAGGTGGGGACCAGGGGCTCGAACCTGGGTCCTTGTGCACTATAATATGTGTGCTCAACCAGGTGTGCCACCACCTGGCCCCAATTTATTTACTTCTAATGACAGAGAGACACAGAGAGAAAGATACACACAAATAGCAACCAGAACACTGCTCAACTCTGGTTTATGGTGGTGTTGGGGATTGCACCTGGGGCTTTGGAGTCTCAGGCATGAAAGTCTTTTGCATAACCATTATGCTGTCTGTCTCCTTAGCCCTACCTTTTTTTTTTTTTTTTTTTTTTGCATCATGGCTGATGACCTTTCCTGAGCAGAATCAGAGATCTAAGCAGTGTCACTTGCCAGCAATGTTGGCAAATATTAGCTCATTTGTCTCAACCCTAATACCTGACCTTCTTGTAAGGACACTGAACTTTACAAATAACAGTGAATGCCAAGCTATTATTTTGGCCCTTCCACAGACTTTATCTTATGTAGTCTCACATATATATTTTCCTGAGCAGTAACAACTTGCATGAAATCTACCTTCCAGAATCTATTCTTCCAAAAGACAAGCAAATTCAAATGCTCCAGTTTCAAAAGCTTTTCTAGAGCCTACATAGCTCTTCAGTTACTGCTTGAAAGAGTTCATATACAAGCATAGCCCCAACACTGCCTTTCTTTGTACTGGTAGAAAGCTCTTTATAAACACACTGGAATGAATTAATTTATATTCTCTAGGAGGACCTTCAAGAGCAGTTCATTTTCTTGGTAGAGTCATGGTCTCTGAAATTGTGAAATCTTGGGTTAATCAGATTGACAATAGGATAATGAATGACCATTATTGTATCTTATGATTAGGGTATGGATCTTGGATTTGACGTCTGTCCTAATAAAATTTCCATAATGTTATACATTTCTGATGGTTCTTATTCTTCCAGTAGGCTCAGCACAACAGGGACAAATACTTTTGAACATAAAAATACATAAATTTCAGTATTGGCATGGACATTTTAAGTGACTTAAAAATCATACCCGGGAGTCCGGCAGTGGTGCAGCAGGTTAAGCACACATGGCGCAAAGTGCAAGGACTGGCATAAGGATCCAGGTTTGAGCACCCAGATCTCCACCTGCAGGGAGTTGCTTCACAGGCAGTGAAGCAGGTCTGCCAGTGTTTATCTTTCTCTCCCCCTCTCTGTCTTCCCCTCCTCTCTCCATTTCTCTCTGTCCTATCCAACAACAATGACATCAATAACCACAACAATGTTAAACAACAAGGGCAGAAAAAGGGAAAATAAATAAATATAAAAAAATAACAAAACAAAAAAAAAGAAAAAAATAATACCCATACTAACATATTATTTGATGAGTTTATAGCATCATAAATCACATAACCTCTAATGTTCTGGATTCATACAAATACTTATTATGTATCTCACTGGCATTTTAGACTCTTGGCAAAACAGATCTGTCAGGGAAATATTTGTTTTTTTGACACATCGGGAAGCAACCTCCCACATATCTGGGTAAACACAAGATGTGCTACACTAGTCCATACCAGTGAGGATTCATCAGAGGCAACATTTCTGTGGAGCAAGGAAGTGGGCTTGACCAATTCTAACACAAAGCACATGATAACAGTACATTTTGAGTTAACATACTTCATTGAAAATCCATATTAACAACTATGTTATCCAATATTTTATTAATTAGATTTCCAGTTTCATTTCAAAACCCATTGTGCCATAAAGCAGCGGGTAATAATAGCTAACAAACTGTATGTGTAACATATTTCTAAGATTTTTTATTTTTATTATTTATTTATTTATTTATTACCAGAGCACTGTTCAGCTTTGGCTTATGGTGCTGTGGAGGATTGAACTTGGGACCTTAAAAAGCCTCAGGCATGAGAGCCTTTTTGCATAATTTTTATCCTATCAAATGTCACTGCTTCTGAAACTTTCTTCAGTCAGCATTTCTAGATACCATCCTTCAGGAAATAAATAGCTATCTCCACCTCATGTTTGAATCTTCTTTCTTTCATCGAACTTATCACTTTTTCTTATTGTGATGACTATTTCTTCACAGCACTTGACACTACATGACTTTCTACCAGTTGTTTATTTGTCAGTGGTATATTTCCAATGACAGATTGTACATTACATGAGGATTGGTTTTTTTTTTCTGTTAGATATAGTTTATTTTTAGTAATTTAATAATGATTAATAAGATTGTAGGGCAAGAGAGGTATAGTTCCATATAATACCCACCACCGTAATTCCATAGCCCATTCCCTCCCTTGGAAGGTTTCCTATTCTTTTTTCCTCTGGGAGTATGGACCAAAATTCTTTATGGGGTACAGAAGATGAAAGGTTAGGCTTCTGTAATTACTTCTTTTCTGAGCATGGACATTGGCTGGTCAACCCATATCACCAGCCAGTTTCTATCTAGTAGAATAGGGTTGTTTTTTTTAAAATCTTCTTCTTGTGTTTGAATTGCAGCACTTCGTAAATTCCTAGAACAGAATACATACTAACTATAGGCTAAGTGACTAAGTCCACTGTATAATGAGATGTTTTTACTAGAGGCTCAGAGAGACTCATCATCTCATATTTTGTAGAGGCACAGTTAATATACTAACCCACAATATTATTAGCACTAACACTCTAAATACCAAATTCATTCTTTTTTTTTTTTGCCTCCAGGGTTATCACTGGGGCTCCGTGCCAGCACTACAAATCCATTGCTCCTAGAGGCTATTTTTCCCATTTTGTTGCCCTTGTTGTAGTTGTTACTGTTATTGTTGCTATAGCTGTTGTTGCTATTAGATAGAACAGAGAGAAATCAAGAGAGGAGGGAAAGACAGAGTGGTAGAGAGAAAAATAGACACCTACAGACCTGCTTCACCTATTGCGAAGCAGCCCCACCCCCACCCATGGAGGTGGGGAGCCGGGCCTCGAACCAGGATCCTTCCGCCGGGATCCTTCCGCGGGCCCTTGCACTTTGTGCCATGTGCACTTAACCTGCTGTGCTACCGCCCAGCCCTCAAATTCATTCTTTTTAATTACCGTTTAAATTTGTCAAATGATCATTACAAAACCTGAAGGGAGTTTTGTCTAAGCATAACTGTACAGTTGGTGAATTTGAAAGCACACAGTACTAGTAGCTATAATAACTAACGATGATGAGTATACTTATTTCTGGTTTATCTGAAAATCAACCATTATGCAATGTTTACAGATTTTCTTCAGTTCAAGGTATGTATTTCCTTTTTTCAAGGGACTAATACTTAACCATTATCTGGAGTGAGGCACGCCGTATCAAACTTGCAGTTCCCCAGAGTGAGTATATTCTACAGATACTATCCATATTCTAGCACTTTTCCATTCCCTGAGCTAATCCATGCTCTTTACTTACCTTCCAGAATAATGAGCTCCACCTGTTAGGTGATCGCTGGATCTGGAAATCATCCTCATACTCCCAAATGGAGGTGGTGCAGTCCTCATAAAACTGGTGTAGATAGGACCGCACTCCATAGCGCTGGTACCCACCCTCATTAGCGGTCTGCACCTGCTTGGATCCACAGATGTTGCTGCAAGAACTCATGTTTCTCAGCTGAAATAACAGAATCCTCATGTATTAACCTAGTACATCCTCAGGATTCAAAAGCATATTAAAGGAAAGAAGCAGATTAGTGATCTCGGCCTATTTGAACAATGTAAAAACAATGTAAAAGAAATGACGCCTTTAGAAAAGTTTTTTCTATTTAACGTTTAAAGTAGGATTGGCTTATGATATCAGATAAGGTTCAGGTGTACATAATAACAGGTAAACAACTAGACATACTTCACTATATTCATCATTAAAATTCCAGTTCTATTCTTTAGCACACAAGTGATCCGTTTTACTCAGTTTCTTACCCTTCTACCGGGCTTCTTTCTGGAAAACACTAATACAGTTCGACATCTTAAACATTTCTTTTCAATTTATGTGGTTCAGTAGTTTTGTTTCTTTGTATACCACATGAGTTCAATCTTATGGTGTTCACCTTTCTTCTTCTGACTTATGTCACTAAGCATAATACTGTTCAATCCCACCAGTGTTGCTGTAAATGGCAGAATTTCATCATTTTAATAGCTGGATAATATTCCATTGTGCATACATTGCCATGCCACATTCAGCTAAGTATTTGTCAATGGGTAATTATATATTCTCTCAATGTTAGTTGTGAATAATACTGTGGTAAATATGGGGATGTTTATATCTCTCCAAATTATTGTTTTTAGCATCCAAGGAAATACCTAGAAAAGGGAATAACTATATTATGTGAAATATATATTTTCATTTCTTTAAAAATTGTATTTATTTATTTATTATTGAACAGAGACAGCGAGAAGTCTGGGGAGACAGAGAAGAGAGAGACAGAGAGACACCTGCAGCCCTCCTTCACCACCGGTAAAGCTTTCCCTTAGCAAGTGGGGATTATGGGCTTGAACCTGGGTCCTAGTGCACTGTAATGTGAGCACTCACCAGGTATGCTACTACCTGGCCTTTATTTTCATTTTCTAAAGGAATCTACATGCTGTTTTCATAATGGTTATCACTGACATTGACACTAATAGTGGTCGTACACTGTGCCCTTGTGAATTACTTTTTTTAACACCATATTCCCTCTGGTATTTGTTCCTTGTTCTTTGGATACTAGGTATTGTTACAAATGTAAGGTTATATATATCTCATTGCTGTTATGATTTGCATTTCCTTAGTAATGAGAGCTGGCAAACATCTTTTTATCATCTCTTTTTCATCTTGTTGACCATCTGTATTTCTTTTCTGGAGAAGTCTAAAGACTGGTCTTTCTTGTAAGAGTCTCGTCTACTTAATGCAAAATTTCCCCCAAATACTCAATGAGTAGTGCTGATACTCCATAAATAAACAGGGAGAGTTAAACAGCTCATTTCATGTATGCAAACATATAAACATTAAACACATGAGAAAGAGCAACAAAGAAGATGAGCTATTCATTATCTTGACAACAAATCTTCAATGTCTTAAACCCCAGTAGTATTTCAATTTTCATGCTCAAGGATGAGGTAAAAACTCTCACTAGCTAAGATGAAATTTATTATGGGGTGCTGTCTTAGGTTCTTAACATGTATCCTTGTGGAGTTTATAGGGGGTTTACTCCTTGGCATTTTGAAAAGGCAAATTCTCAAAATGCTAAGACTATCTTGTTCTTACATTTTAGCTAATTTCCAAGTTGTATAAGAGCTTTATTAAAAACCTAGGACCATTTATACTTCATATTTTATTAATCACAAAAGGCTCAGCTGATAATTTATACCTCACTAACACCAACACCATATATTTTACTCACTGTGGATATATCTGTTCATATGGAATGATAGAGCATAATGTAGAGAGTGGACTGAGACTTATTACTTGCCATGAAATGTCTAGTAGAAATAAGAATTTAAGAATTAACAGACAATTATTAAATGAAATTATGTTCAGGGTGAGTTTTTTTATTATTATGCTCTCCCCCCCATCCTAAAATTGGACTTTCAACTTTATTTGATTTAATGCCCTTTGACAATATTAGAAAAGGAATTTATAAGAAAGAGCAATTTTGGCTAAATAGGAAATTCTCAGTTATCTTCTGCTCTTGATTTTCTGATCTTCATAATAGTAGGTCAATGTTTCTTATACATGTGAAATATATTTATTTATTTGGAATACTGAATTATACTCTAGATAATTTTTCCTGTGTGACTACAGATACCTTTAACATGACAAAGAAAGAAACTTTGTATTTTTATATTAGTCAGGTTCTCTTAAAGTTTGCTGTTTAATCCAGGTTAACCAAAGACTATGTTTCCAATTGCTTAACAAGTAACCAAATAGTTGGAGAGACAGTGTAATGATTACCCTAAAAGATTTTAGTGCATTGCTGGTGGGAATGTAAATTGGCCAAAACCCTGTGGAGAGCAGTCTGGAGAACTCTCAGAAGGCTAGAAGTGGACCTACCCTATGATCCTGCAATTTCTCTCCTGGGGATATAGCCTCAGGAAACAAATATACATATCCAAAAAGATTTGTGTATATCTATGGTCATAGCGGCACAATTTGTAATAAAACCTGGAAGCAACCCAGGTGTCCAACAATAGATGAGTGGTTGAGCAAGTTGTGGCCTATATACACAATGTAATACTACTCAACTATTAAAAATGGTGATTTCGGGAGTCGGGCTGTAGCACAGTGGGTTAAGTGCAAGTGGCGCAAAGTGCAAGAGCTGGCTTAAGGATCCCAGTTCAAGCCCCCTGCTCCCTACTTGCAGGGGAGTCGCTTCACAAGTGGTGAAGCAGGTCTGCAGGTGTCTATCTTTCTCTCCCCCTTTCAGTCTTCCCCTCCTCTCTCCATTCTCTCTGTCCTATGCAACAGCAACGATATCAATAATAGCAACAATATTAACTACAACAATAAAACAAGGGCAACAAAAGAGAATAGATATTATAAAAAAATAAAAATAGTGATTTCACCATTTTCAGCCCATCTTGGATAGAGCTTGAAGGAATCATGTTAAGTTAGTAAGTCAGAAACAGAAACATGAATATGGGATGATCTCACTCATAGAAGCTGAAAAACAAGATCAGAAGGGAGAACAGTAAGCAGAACTTGGACTGAAGTTGGTATATTGCACCAAAATAAAAGACTCTGGGGTGAGGTTGGGTGTGGGGGTTCAGGTCCTAGAACATGATGACAGAGGACCTAGTGGGGACTGTATTGTTATGTGGAAAACTAGGAAAAGTTAAGAATGAACAAACTACTGTATTTTACTGTAACCTGTAAACCACTAATCCCCCCATAAGGAAATTTAAGAAAATCACAAAAAAGATTTTAGTGCATGAGGCTCTGAGGTACCAGGTTCAATCCCCAGCATCAAGATAAGCCAGGGTTTAGCAGTGCCCTGATAACAGGAAAGGGAAATAAATAAATGGATCAGGCAGTGTCGCATCTGCCTAAACACACACTTTTTTTTTTTTTCACTAAAGATTTATTTTATTTATCTCACAGGAACATGAGATAGAGGCCATTGCACTGGCTTAGATCTGAGTCCTGAACTCTACCCACTGAGCAATTTCCTTGGTCATTTCCCTTCCTAATTTTAAGCACTTCAACTGGGTATCATTCCATAGAAATATCAAGAGCTTAGAATGCATTTGGTCTAACTACAGCAGCAAAGTTTGACAGGTCAAATTACATGCTAAGCTAATTTTCACATCTTAAATGCTAGTGATCTCTAATAACTTTTATTTAGTGTTTATACAATGATGATGAATAATAAAAGCCTGTTACTAGTGATATATATGTAGAGTAAATTTAAAGGCTCTTTTAAATTAAATTTGTTATAAATTTGATATTTTAAGAAAATTTCAGTTAAGGGGAGATGTACTTAGTTTTACTAATTCTGCTTTGTCACTGAAAAAGCTGAGACACTGAAGATTCATGTGTTAAAGGTTACCTCATGAGTCAGGAAGCAAATGAAAGATGACAATTAGTACACTAAGCAAGAGTATGAAATGAATCACATACCAGCATAATTAGCACTAACTCCTCTAACTGTGTTTTTCAGGTATCCTATAATACATCAAATACTTTAACATGAAAAAGGACAAAAATAGATATGGTAGGAGTGAATACAACAAAAACAAACTCATAGCAACAGGAAGAGTTATTTCCCTTAGAGGCTGAAGTACCCTCTCTCCAGACTGAGGGTTGAGGCAGAGCAGGACTGTGTGACATATATAGTACACTATTCCAGGCACAGCTTGTTTCCGGAATCCTAGGTTGACTATTTCTACTTTCTAGGAGGAGGTTCAGCAGTCCTACTTTGTTAAACACAATGTGGAAAAAGTCATAAAAGAGACAGAAAGTGTCACAGAACAAATGTTTTTGAGTATGAGTGATGGAAGTTTCTCTAAGGCAGAATGAATTTTAGTGATGCTTGATGCATTACAGAAAAGAAATCTAGTGAGTTAAGCGCACCTGGCACAAAGCCCAAGGACAGGCATAAGGATTGCAGTTCCAGCCCCTGGCTCCCCACCTGCAGGGGAGTCGCTTCACAGGCGGTGAAGCAGGTCTGCAGGTGTCTCTCTTTCTCTCCCCCTCTCTGTCTTCCCCTCCTCTCTCCATTTCTCTGTCCTAGCCAACAATGATGACATCAATAACAACAACAATAACTACAACAATAAAACAAGGGCAACAATAGGGAAAATAAATAAATAAATACTAAAAAAAAAAGAAGAGAAATGCCAATTAATCTTATTTTCACTTTTGGGCATTCAAACCACAAGAACATAGTTTGTACTGTGTTAGCCATACAGAGATTGGATTATAATTCTTATATTGTATTTTTTTATTAGGGAAATCATGATTGATAAGATATCTGTTGTCACGTGATATAGTTTCTTTTTTTCTTTTCTTTTTTTATTATTTTTTATTCCCTTTTGTTGCGCTTGTTGTTTTATTGTTGTAGTTATTATTGTTGTTATTGATGTAGTTGTTGGATAGGGCAGAGAGAAATGGAGAGAGGAGGTGAAGACAGAGAGGGGGAGAGAAAGACAGACACCTGCAGACCTGCTTCACTGCTTGTGAAGTGACTCCCCTGCAGGTGAGGAGCCGGGGGCTTGAACCGGGATCCTTATGCCAATCCTTGTTCTTTGTGCCATGTGCGCTTAACACGCTGCTCTTCCATCTGACTCCCACATGATATGGTTTTTAATCTTTCTGTGCCTACTTAGATCCTCTTTCAGCATTATGCAGTGGGCATCTAATGCCCACCCAAATCTTTTCTTCCCCATTTCCAATTCTTGTCCTTTTTACAACAGATGTTACCTTTAATGCTAGTCTTGATCTGCAATTTACTGGCCATAATTTTTAAGTGCTACTGTTTTATCACTTTTAAGATAAGGTGACTTGAACAAATGAACTCTACTTCCTTCCAGATGTAGTTTTCATTCCTCTTTCTTTTCTTTTCTGTCTTTTTTCTCTCTCTTGCTTTTTGTTCAACTTCAGTATCACTTTATTGAAGGAATTCTGATTTACCGGATTGTTGTACTAAAGGTACATTTTTCTCAAGCTGGATGTCAATACATTTAACCCTTTATCATGCCATCATCTTGCTTCACTTTAGTAGGGACTTAGATCCTGGACTACCCCTTATTTTTCTATTTTTTAAAATTTTTATTAGTTATTTAGTATTGGTTTATAAAATTATAAGGTAACAGGGTTATAATTCCATACCTTCCCCACCACCAGAGTCCAGATATAGTTTTCTGTGAGTCTCAGGTCATAGATCTACAGAATGAGTTGAGTATTTTTATTGGATAAAAAACTAGGTTTATTTGTTTGCCAATTTCCCAAGTCTTCCAATATTATCATTGATTGTCCAATCATCCCAAATTATAACATTATAAGTTATCTCTTCTAAGAAGCTTACAGGCTACTGGTTCACTTAGTTATGTGATATTAAGTAGACCGGTTGTGTGTTATTTAATTAACAAGTTAATTCAGTACCAAATATATTTCTTAAATAGTAGCTACTGTGGGCATTACAGATTTCATTCTTTTTTCCAAATAAGTAGCTTACTGTAATCTTTTTTTTTTTTTTTTTTTTTGCCTACAGGGTTATTGCTGGAGCTCAGTGCCTGCACTAAGAATCCACTGCTCCTGGTGGTCTTTTCCCCCCCATTTTATTGGAAAGAATAGAGAGAAACTGAGAGGGTAGGGGAAGATAGAGAGGGGGAGAGAAAGACACCTGCAGATCTGTTTCGCTTGTGAAATGACCACCCCCCCTGCAGGTGGGGAACTGGGGGCTTGAACCTGGATACTTGAGTATGTCCTTGTGCTTTGTACTGTGTTTGATTAACATGGGTCTACTACCCAGCCCTGCTTACTGTAATCTACTCCAACTGCAGAGTACTCCTCCTTCTCTCTCTCTCTCTCTCTCTCTCTCTCTCTCTCTCTCTTTCTCTCTCTCCTTCTCTCTTGTCCTACCAGAGCATTGCTCAGGTATGTCTATGATGGAGTGGAATTGAACCTGGGACTTCTGGTGCCATAAGCATGACAGTGTAACAGAAATAGTAATGCTAAACATATGAATATTATGTAACAGAGCCTGGTGGGTGCCTTTTCTCTAAAGATATTCACAATATCCCAAGAAGTACATGGATGGGGTAAAATGGAGTGTGTGAATAAAAATATTTTCATTTTAAATGAATCCATGTGAGTTTTTGCTTTATAGACAGACATTCTAGAAACCTCTCGTCTTGTGTTGCCATCATGGCTAACTTGATAGAGAAAGTCAACATTAGTGTATAGTTATTTGGTCATAGCTGTAAACAGATATTTATTATGAAATTAAATTATTAAATTCTCCCTGAAGGGCATTTAAGGCAAGATCCATTCATATGACTTTTTTCTTTGTATAATCCTATATAAGGATAATCTCAGTTGCATTCACAGTTATGCATTAAATGTATCCTCATTTCTTAGCAACACAGCACATTCATCATATCCCATAGATCTGTGCTCCTTTCCCTAAGTCCTCCTACAACCAGAATATTAAATATTAATTCTCTATAATTTCCTATTCTTTTGCACAGATTTGGCTTTAGTGCTGGTTACCTGATGTTTTATGACGTAGTTTGTTTAAGCTTTGATAGAGCCATGTACATGATTAGACTAAAGTTCATGAAGGAAGGGACTTTGTCCTATTTACTTTAATCTCTTTGAAACTTTTTGACACAGAATTATGCATGGGTTAATAAGATTTGATGATGACCTGAGTGGTCCTTTATCTTTATCCTCCCTTCTTTTGATGTTTTAAGCCAGTAATCACTTGCCAAATCTATGTGAGATAATGATTTCAAACATAAATAGGACATAGTCTGCCTTAGTGGATTCTTAGGTAAAGAGGGAAAAGAGCCCTAAAACAATAAATATAATATAACCAGTAATAAAAATAATATCTGTTCTCCATGGGACACAGTACAAATCTAAAAGTCTCTTAAATGGTTTCCCTACTAGGCAAACATACCCATATATGTATTATTATTATTATTATTTCTATGTGTGCCAATGCACTATGGTATTTATTTTCTAGAAATTTAAATTATAGTTTTATATATGTAGATAGGTTTTTATTTAAAAAATATTTATGGTCATGAAAACATAAATGCCTGTCTGCTTCATGAAACTCTAAAAAACACTAAAGATGATATATTATTTGTTTTCACATTCTCCATTCTCCTTCAAAGAAGAGAGGTAGAAAACTGAGACACACAAAAGATGAGTGCTTTCTCATGGCTGTATGTATATGAGTCAGTTGTGAGACCAGGCACAGGCTCTGTTATATCCACTTTCTTTGAAATATCATTCATTTTTTTATACTGCTTTTCTCTCCCATGAAATCATTCTGAGATAATGGGAGTGAAGCTCCTATTAGAGTCACTTTTCCACAGGGCCAGTGTTCCAAGGTATAGGCCCACTGTTGGTTTAAATAACTTACCCAACACCAAACCAAAAGGTTAATTCACTTAAGACTCAGACTCTGAGTGAATGCATGAAGACATGAAACTCTGCTAAGAGCATTTTCACTTTTAAACCACTCTAGAATTAAATCAATATAATCATGACATTTAAACATGAAAACATTTTTCTTTCAGTGGATTATTCCAGTTACATTTTATTTTTTTGAAGCAGAATGTTATGTGCTTTATTTGTACCCTCTAAGTTAGTGGAAATAAAGCCATTTCTATAATCTTTACAAGAGAGGTAATAATATGCAATTATCATAGCTAATTCTTCTAGATGTATCTTTAAGTTATGCACTTAAAGTTCAGAGTCAAAATGAAAAGAGATAAATTCCACTTTCTCTTTTAATCTCTTCTTTGTCTACATGTAGACAACAAGTTGCTTTGAGTCTACATGTGTCAAGGTGTCAGAGGAAGAACTTTGAAGTTCTTCCTCTGCTTGTTCAGTTTTGGATCTTTCTTTTCAATGGCACATTCTCCAATCCTAATTAAGAAAATCTTTGAAGTAAGTAATCCAATGAAAATTTGATTTTATAAGACATTTCTATAACTGCTTTTTCTTATGCTAACAATTTTGTTACCAAAAATTGACAAAGAACTTGTTCAAGAAGATGAAAAACATCAGAGCACATTTTGTTTTATAGACTTTAAAGTGACCTCTCATAAGCATTTATAGATTACATGAGGCAATAAAAAGAAAAAAGCATTTTAAACTAAACATATTATACCAATGCTATTCTTATCATAATATACTATATAGTCAATAATACTAAGTAGGCTGATCCATCTATATTTTATAAATTCTAAATAAAATGATTACATGCTTTCTAGTACAGATTGGATCTATTTAATATCTATTCCATTATATTGTGAAATAAAGCAATTCTATAGTTATTCTATATAGCAATTCTATAGTGTACACACTGTATTTTCTGATCTGTTTACATGTATTTTCAACCCATTAAGACTTTGGATTATTTGGATTATTTGCTCATTGGGTTGATTTTTACTCTTACATCCATTTTCTTCCTATCATGATCATTTTACTGTTCATCTGCTTAAGTAAAGCAGGTGTCCATGCAAGACTTAATTAACAGCCACTGTCAGCTATAAAGTTGTTGGTTTCCAATATTACTCTGGTTATGTGAAGGGAAATAAAAACTGGGCCATATTTTTCAAGAGGACATTAAGAATTCATTCTTTCTGATAAATAGTTCACTGCACATTTGCAGGAGAACCTCAAAGACTAGAGGCAAGTTTAATTAAGACCCAATAAATTATTTTCATATTTCTCTAGATTCAAGATATATGTATTAATTTAAACCAAAGTTTCTTTTTGGGGCCTAAAATTTTGTTTGTGAGTGAATGAACAAATTTGAGATGAAGAAATTGTACTGGAATTTTGGATCTGATAAGAAAAAGAAAACAGGCTATTATGAATTCCCTCCCCCTACAATGGCTGCTGGCTCAAACCTCCCATCTTTTTATTTGTCATCTTCTCATTCTCTTCTTAGGAATCAATTCCACAGTTGCCCTTCACCAAAGGTTGGCCTAGTAATGGAGTCCAAGGAGCTCTCCAAGGTTCTGACAACATTTCTGTTACAGAGCCAGAAACCAATTAAATCAACTGGAGTTGTTAGACTCCAGTTAGTTTGTTTGTTTATGGTCATTTGGTTGGTCTGACCTCAACCTCAATGCCTTTTTAGATAACACAAAGAAGTTGGTCTGAGGTCACACCAAAACACTTAGACATCTTTTAGGTATGGAAAAGGAGTGGGGAGGGCAAGTATGTGTTAAATTCTACCTGGAAAATAAATCAAACCATTTTTGCAAACTCCATGCATATATAGCTGATTTATTCTTACCTATAGTCAACTTTTGTGTTTCTCAGGAAAGAAACTCTTGAGTTTCCCCTGTACACTGCCTCAATTATTACATAACACAAATCACAAGCTGCCAAAGCATGGAGTTAGCTATTCCTTATTTGTATGTGTTCACGGATTTTAATATACAATATTTTGTAAACCTGTATGCATATATAACAAATATGATGCGTAAGATGTATGTGTGTGTGTGTGTGTGTGTGTGTGTGTGTGAGAGAGAGAGAGAGAGAGGGAGGGAGAGGGAGAGAGAGAGAGAGAGAGACACTATAAATATTTGTGCATGAGGAGAGAGGAAGGAAAGAGGAAGGGTAGGAGAGGGAGAACTAGAGAGAGAGACAAATCCTGCTTAGAAAACCGCACCCCTGGGCTCAATATCGCTTTACCTACCCCCTTCGATCCCCCGACCCTTGGAGCAAGTGCAGCTAACTAGCTGCAGATCTCTCGCTGGGGTCCCATCGCTGCCGCCGCCGCAGCCGCCGCCACCTCGGTCGCCGCTCCCGCCTTGCCGAGCTCAACCTGCGCGTGATTGACAGCCAGGCGTACGGCGTGCCCGCGCAGCTGCCGCTGAGGCCGCCACCGCCTAGGGGCCGGGTCCACGCAGCGCGGGCTTAGAGGCAACTGGGCGGGGCTCAAAGCGGCCTTGAGCATCAGCCATTCTTTCAGGCTTCGCCCCTTGTTCGGTGCCTCCCAATAGGACAGAGGCTGGCCACTTGGAAGATTGGTCACTGTGCCCTGCAGATGCCCTACCAGCCTAGCATCTTCTATGCCTTCCTGTTTTGCCTTTTGTTTTCCTCTTTTCCAGCGCAATGTCTATGGTCATAGCAGACACAAAAAGCATAACTTTTAAATAGAGAAGGCAGGCAAATCATCAGGTTGTGGTCCTTCACACACCCCCCCCCCCACACACACACACACATACATACCACCTCAGGTTCAAGATAAGTAGACATTTATCTCAGATTTTTAAAAACTTTTAATTTTTTTATTATTATTGTATAGATCGAGACAGAGAGAAGAAAGGAGATAGACAGGAAGAAAGATAGAGACACATCTGCAGCCCTGCTTCACCACTTGTGAAGCTTTCCCCCTGTAGGTAGGGGCCAGGGACTTGAACCCGGGTCCTTGTGCACTGTAATGTGAGCGCTTAACCAGGTGCGCCACCACCTGGCTCCCATTTATCTCAGTTTTCATCTTTGTATTTGTCCCCATCAGACACAAAGTGAGCTTCTCTTGACTGGCGAGAGTTCTGCCCAATATAAGAGCCTTCTCACTTCCATCAGCATTGGACATTTTCAGTTCTTATTCTTGTTCCTGATCCAGTATCAGGAAGTCTAAATGGGTGAGATGGCAGAATGATGAAAATGAATTAAATAATTATACGCAAGAAAATATGTAAGTGCATGAGGCAAAAAACACACGAGAAAATTAGTTGTAAATACGTCAGAAAAATTGTGTAGGTGTTGGCAACATAGTTTATAAATCCAATAACTCCAAGTGACAGTTAATGAAAATATTACTAAAATAGATATAATTTACAGAGCCATTCTGCTCATAAAACAATAGCACCTAAATTTATTCGTACTTCACATTACCTATTAAATATATACATATTAAATTTTCACTTCAATTTTGTATGATAGGTTTTTTTTTTTTTCACCTATGTTCTGTTCAGCTCTGGTTTATGGTGGATCTGGAGATTGAACCTTAAGCATGAAAGTCTCTCTCTTTCTCTTTCCCTTGAGCACTGCTCAGCTCTGGCTAATAGTGGTGCTGGACTTCAACCTGGGGACTCAGAACCTCAGGCATGAGAGACTTTTTTCTTTTTGCATAACCATTATGCTGTCTTTCCACCCACAAAAGTATTTTTGTACAACCATTAAGCTATCTCCCCAGCCCTAGTAAATTTTTTTTTAATAAAATGAAAGTATTTGCAAGAATATTTTTGTTATCCCAGTTTTTCAGATGAGGAGACTGTGGTAATGACAAGTGACTTGGACACATGATGATCCAAGCTTACAATAATTCCCCACAAGTCACACAGCTACTACAGAGGAGAGATTACCTGAAGAGGTTATCCCCTGAATAGGATTTAAGGCCTAAGTGATGTTTTGCTTTAGAACACCAAGGAAGAGTTTGAATTTTATTGATCACTGAACTGACAACAAGGTATTCAGAGATGCTTCAAGTAGAATCAAGGACAGGAATGGCTGTATTTTCTTTCTTCCTCAAATTCACAACTCTTGTCCTATTTTTAATAATTATTATTTTACTGAGTACTATTCAACCCTGGGTTATAATGTTGCATAGATTGAATCTGGGACTTTGGAGTCTCAGGCATGAGAATCTCTCTGCATAATCATAAAGCTATCTCCCTTGCCCTCAACACTATTTTCCTTCCTTCCTCCCTTCTCTTTTTCCTTCCTTCCTTCCTTTCTTCCTTCCTTCCTTCCTTCTTTCCTTCCTTCCTTCCTTCCTTCCTTTCTCCCTTTCTTCCTTCTTTCCTTTTTTTCTTTCTTCTTAAGACAGTTTTACTTTTTACTCTAATTAAAAATGTACATTCATTCAGGTTCCAACTAAGGTGAGGCAAAGACTGGGATTTTAAAAAAGTACAATCATGGTAGTGTTTATTATAAGGTAACATTAATGAAACATAGTAATTTGTTATACTAGCAAAGGAAATCTAACACTATAAAGATAAGAATAAATCATGGTCAAGGTTTACCTTTGAGTAAAAGACTGACCCAATATTTTAAAAAATGTAATTCAGGGCCAGAAAGTGGCGCACCTAGTAGAGCACACACATTACTATAAGCAGGGACCTAGGCTTGATCCCCAGGCCACCACAAGGAAGAAACTTCAAGAATGGTGGGGTAGTGCTACAGTATATTTTCTCTCTCTCCATCTCCTTCCCCCTCTATCTAGAGAAAAGAAAGAAAAAAATGGTCACTGGGAACAGTGGAGTTGTGCAGGCACTTAATGAGTCCCACCTTAACCATGGTGACAAAAAATAAAACCAGGTTAGGAAATGAATTCACACAAAGCAGAACTTGGGTTGGAGTTGGTATATTGCACCAAAGTAAAAGACTCTGGGGTGGTTGGGGGCGGGGAGGATTCAGATCCTGGAACATGATGACAGAGAAGGACCTAGGGAGCACTGAATTGTTATGTGGGAAACTGAGTAATGTTATACATGTGCAAATTATTGTATTTTACTGTTGACTGTAAACCATTAATCCCTCAATAAAGAAATTAAAAACACGAATTCACTGTATCAACCAACATGCAAAAGGAAAATTGTGTAATCATCTCTAAAACTGCAGAAAAATTGCCCCTTGAATAGACTAATTTTCATACTTTAAACATGTGAACTGATATAAAATATATTAAAGTTGGTGATTTTCAAAGAGTTTACCTTTTTAAAAAAATATATTAGTAGGACAGAATGAAATTGAGAAGGGGTAGGGGAGAGAGATAGGGAGCTAGATAGACACTTGCTGCACTGCTCCATTGATTGTGAAACCTCTCCCCCGCAAGTGAAGACTGGGGGTTTGAACTCGAGTCCTGGTACAACTCAAAAAATATTTTTCAATACCGCATGTATTTGTATGAGTCACTAATTTCTCTCTTCTGTTTCAGTCTTCATAACCCTTGCTTTTATTTATTTTATCTTTAAAGATAAAAAAAATTTAAAGAGGGGGTCGGGCGGTGGCGCAGTGGGTTAAGCGCATGTGGCGCAAAGCGCAGGGACCGGCGTAAGGATCCTGGTTCGAGCCCCCGGCTCCCCACCTGCAGGGGAGTCGCTTCACAGGCGGTGAAGCAGGTCTGCAGGTGTCTATCTTTCTCTCCCCCTCTCTCTCTGTCTTCCCCTCCTCTCTCCATTTCTCTCTGTCCTATCCAACAACAAAAAAGCAACGTCAACAATGGCAATAATAACCACAACGAGGCTGCAACAACTAGGGCAACAAAAAGGGGGGAAAATGGCCTCCAGGAGCGGTGGATTCATGGTGCAGGCACCGAGCCCAGCAATAACCCTGGAGGAGGAAAAAAAAAATTAAAGAGAGAAATTGAGACAGGAAGGGAAGGTATAGAAGAAAAAAGAAAGACACCTGCAGCATTGCTTCACTACTAGTAAGGCTTCCTTCCTACTGGTGGCAGCTGTGGGTCTTGAACCTGGTTTCTTGCACATTGAAAAGTGCGTGCTCAGCTAGGTGACCACCACCCAAACCTTACTATTTGTTTTTCTAATTGTCATTGTGGATATGGTGCACATTTATTATTCCTATATTATGACTTGCATGCCTTTGTCTTTTTAAAAGCTGTACATCAGCACACAAACAAAAATCCAGGGGCTAGAAGTTTTGTTTATCAGATGTTAGTGAAGGGCACCTTTTTTTGTTGATTTCTAGTAAGTTCCCTGGCCTCTTTTGACAATGTATGAAGAACTCACCACCCTTGAATTCAGAGAGGTAGTCCACATAGGGTTCAGGATCAAAAAGAGCTGGGTTTTAACTCTGGCTCTGCCACCTTTTGCTATTTGACTTGGTTAAGTTGCTTTATCATTGTACACCTTATTTTCCTAATTTATAAAACGGTTCTGATAATATTTACTTCACATAATAGTTGTGGGTGCTAAATGAAATTATATTTTTCATGCATTTATCACCATGCCTGGTAGATAGAACACATTCAATAAACTTCTGTTATTTTTGTTACTGTTATTCACCACTGAATGTTTGGATGCTTGTGGATATTTTCCTTTATTATTGTTTTAATAGGAAAATAATGATTTGCGAGCCAGTTGTTACATTGGTGCAGTTTCTTACCTTTCTACTGGAGGTATCTGCACACCACTCACCCCCAAAAACCCAACTTCTCCTCCACTATTGTGCATTGAGTCTCAAGTGCTCTCTCAATCGCCCCCCCCCCCATGTCTTTTATCTTGTTGGGAAAAAATTATATCTAGTTTAAGTTTTCCTTTTTTGTTTCTGAAACTCCATGTAAAAGCAGATCATCTGGTAAGTGGTCTGTCTGATCCCACTTAACATAATTCCTTTAAGTTTTGTCCAAGATGAAGCCAAGTAGATCATTTAATTATTTTTTCATAATTTCATAATTTTTTTGGTATTTTTTATTTCCTCATAGCTTGTGGATATTTTCAACTTAGAGTTTCAAATCTCCCAAATTTCCATTTGTATTATCTCTTCTAATTTCTGTTTCAAACCTTGCCGTATCTGATTGCTTTGCAGAAGTTTCTGATGTGGTCTAGCAGTGGTCAACATGCTTACCCTGGAGCTGGGGGTAACACAGTATTTTCAAATTCATTAGAAAATTTTATTTTGTTTCTCAGTCTGAAGCAATTTGTGTTATTGAGACAAGTGAGATATAATTCACATATTTCAAGTGCTCTTAAAATGTGACTGACTATAATCTTGCCTTTTACTCACTTAGTTTCTATTCAATTTGTAAGTATTAGGGAGCAAAAAAAATTATCTATTTAAAGCAACTGAGTTTTCAATTAAAATATATTGCAAAATTTTCCCTGGGTCATACATATTACATAGAAATACTATATAGTGAATGTCTTGCTAATTCAATATTCAGTACACATTTATTGAATGTCTGCTATTAAAAAAAAAAGGTGAGCTATAAGCAGAAGTAATATGGAAACTCACAAGGAAGAGGAATCAGAAGAAGAGGCTATGAATTTCTAAATTGTTTCCCAGAAGGGAAACTGTAATTAGGCTTAGTTTGCTTTTGTAACTATATTTCATGGCTTTTCTTCTATGTTTATTTTTAATCACATTGAACATATTAAGTGTCCTTCCTAGTTTACACTTCCTTCTTTCAGTGCTTTTCTGTATTTCTTTTTCTGTATCAGGTCCCAATATAACCATCATGTGTTTAAAACAAAAATAACTTGTTTATTTTAATAGAGACCAAAGACATAAGAGGTGCTAGGGATCAAACCCAGGGCCTCATACATGCAAACCTTGCAATTCTACCTACTGAATTAATACTCTGGTCACATCCACCACCTATTCAATAAAGCCTTATTTGCTTATTTACTCAACAGGCAGTAAACAGAACTTGTATGCATAGGGCCTTGGATTCAATTTCTGGCATTGCATTATTCTGTTGTAGGGTATAATGCTCACATCTCAGTATCTCTTATGAAATAAGAAAAATATAAAGAGATGAGAGAGAGAGAGAGAGAGAGAGTCCATCCTGTTGCTACCTGGCATGGCTTATAGCTGTCTCTACAGATTACATCACTCTTCCCCTACCCCACTTGGCTCCTCCCCTACATTAACTCCACTCTCCTGTCTTCCTGTCTAACTTCGTTGTTTCCTTTTTGGACACTTCCATCTCAGGTTTCATGTATGTGCAACCAGAGTAGTTTCAGTTGCATAGGACTCTGTACTCAGAAGCTGACACCACATTTGGGGCTCAATGTTCTTTAGCTGCTGTTTTAAAATAATAATTTTATAGGGCTGGCAAAACAGCTTGCTTGGTTAGTGCCTGCTTTGCAATGTGCATGGCCCAGGTTGGAATACAGCCTCCACAGCATTGGAAGGAACTTCAGTGCTGTGGTCTCAGTCTCTCTCCCCCTCTCTCTCTTTCTCTACCTTCCTGACTCTATCTTTAAAAAAGTTATCCTGGCAATTACCAAAATAAAGAAACAAATAATAATTTTACATATGAATTTGTATTCTGTGAGTGAAGTACTATGGGAAAATGGAGCCTATGAGGTTTTACTTTCCACTCTCAGTTTTCCCAGGATTTCTTCTTGGCAATTCACTGCATGCCCCAACCCTGAGCTTAGTGAAAACACTGGAGGACTGGGAAATTTTGTGAAGGCCTACACTCACCCAGTGAGCACCCTGTACTTAATGGAAGTCATCATCAAGTAACAAATAAAATATCATAACAGATTGAAAAAGTAATCAAGAAAGGAAAATCCTTTCCCTCCTGCATTTAGGACATGGTGTTCTCCATTTTTCTTTTGCATCAAGTGCTATACATTATGTAGCCAATCTTAAACATGTCTGATGAGAACTTCTTTCAAGTCTTTGTGTGATTCCATGTTAATGCCCAGAAAGCCCTCCTCTGTAATTTTTCATATCCATTTCCATGATGTTCTTCAATATTGGGTCTGCCTCTATTTCTTTTAAAAAGTAATATTACTGATAAATTACTACTATAAATTCTTTTCTATAGAGCTCTTTATCGACTTATCATATACTGAATTAGTATAAATATGTTGGAAAGAGTAGCAAGACACTTGTTTCTCATCAGGGCCCTGCAAATAGTTATTGTAGGCTAGAAGTGACACTCAAAACATTAGTTACTGATTCAGCAGGAATTTGGGACAAGTAGAATGAATATCAACTTCATAACTGATGCAATGCCTTGTAAGTGTGCTCTGCTAGTTATCACTTTTGTAGTGGCTGATTGGGAATCTAGAGGACTACAAAGGAGAGGGCCAGACATTTGAAACAACAGGGGGTCACCAGTGGTACAGCTATTTACAAGATACTGGGTACTATACAGCAAACCCATCAAAAGGACTTTTCAAAGTTGACCCAATTAACAAATAATGTGATGATAACAATAACTATCCATTGTCTTTTTGAACCCTAAGACAGCAGCAACCTCACATCTCTACTATAGAGCCTATATTTCTCCCTGTCCTGGAACCTTAGGATAGGGTCCACTTTCCCACATGCCGCTCCAATCCATATCAAATAATATTGCATCAGCTGATTGCAACCTAATCAACGCAACAATTGCCACCTCAACATGCTTCAGCTCAGACTGTGTCCAGAGACTTCAGGTGTGGAATGACAACCCTTCAGCTTCATTACTCAGGTAAGACCTTTCCTTTCATAGCATTCTCTAATTCCATCCCAGGTGGATCACTTTCTAACAAAGTCCCAAAACCTAAATATACACCAGGTTCTGTGAGAGAGAGCATATGTTCACACGTATCCATAAACTACTGCAAAATATATACCTGAAAGCAGAAGTACACTAGAGTTTGCAGTGAGTACCCCCCTAACACTTCCTCTCCACTATTCCAAGCTTCGGGTCCATGATTGCTCAACAATTGGCTTTGTATGTTAATTCTCTTTTCAGTCACCAGGTTCCAGATGTCATCAGGATGCTGGTCAGGCTTCCCTAGACTGAAGACCCTACCAATGTGTCCTGGAGCTTTGCTTCCCCAGAGACCCACCCTACTAGGGAAAGAGAGAGGCAGACTGGAAGTATGGACCCACCAGTCAACATCCATGTTCAGCGGGGAAGCAATTACAGAAGCCAGACCTCCCACCTTCTGCAACCCACAATGACCCTGGGTCCACGCTCCCAGAGGGATAGAGAATGGGAAAGTTATCAGGGGAGGGGATGGGATATGGAGATTGGGTGGTGGGAATTGTGTGGAGTTGTACCTTATACCCTGTGGTTTTGTTAATTTATCCTTTCTTAAATAAAAAATAAATTAAAAAAAACAACAGGGGGTCACTTGAAGCTACATATGAACGGACCTACAGATGTGTTTCAATATTCTGGCATCCTGTAAAATCATATCACAGCTTCCCAGCTTACCATCAAGAAAACGTTTTTGCTGCCAAAGAAAATAGTTTCTTTAACTCTTATTTCCTATTAAAATGGCAGGCTATAATACATGATAAAATTCTTGATTTTTTCTTTTACTTAATTTGGGTAATGCTTTTCACTGGGTTTTATTATGATTTATAGGTGAATAGATTTAATTCCCCAGAATTGCTATCTAATCTAGTTTTCAAAATAAGACATGTGTATCAATACTTGTAATGCAAGGTAGAAAACATCCTAGGAGCAAAGCAGACAAGTTTCTGCAGGAGTTGAAATAACTGAAAATTTCCTTATAATTTGGAGATAAATGAGGTGAATCTGGGAAGGACTCAAGAGAAGTGTGGCCAGTGACTTAGATCTTGAAATTAAAGTAGGATTTTTAAATCCATAACTATAGGAAGGAAATTTGAGGATGCAACTGGGCAATATCCATGGAGTATCACCTATAGAACTAGAAATCTTTAAGTCTCCTGGACTATTTTTTTTCCTTCGTGTTTGTTCTACCTCATTTAATTAAATTCAAAGATTCTCAAACATTTTTAGCATTTTCAATAAATGACTGGCAATTTTTTCCCAAATTTATGTTCTTTATGAAAATAGAGATGTAGTGTGTTAAGATTTAATCTTGTAGACATCTAATTTTTGACAAGGAGGCTCAAACTATTAGAGAAAGGAGAGTCTCTTCAACAAATGGTGTTGGGAAAATTGATTTTAAACATGCAGAAGAATGAAACTGATCCACTATATTTCACCACACACAAATGTAAATTCCAAAAGGATCAAGGCCTTGGATGTTAGACAAGAAACTATCAAATACTTGGAAGAAAATATTGGCAGCACTACTTTCTATATTAATTTTATAGGTACCTTAAATGATATAATTCTGATTTCAAAAGAGGCTAGAACAAAAATAATCAATGGGGCTAGATAAAATTGAAAAGCTTCTTCATAGCATAAGAAACCACCCAGACAAAGAGATTCCTTACAGAATGAGAGATCTTTACATGTCATACATCAGACAGAAGACTAATAACCAAAATATATAAAGAGCTCACCAAACTCAGCAACAAAAAAAGAAATAACACCATTCAAATATGGGGAGAGGATATGAACAGAATATTCACCAAAGAGGAGACTCCAAAGACTAACAGACATGAAAAAGTTCTTGAAGTCATTGATTGTCAGAGAAATGCAAACAAAGACAACAATGAGACAGCACTCACTCCTGTGACAATGTCACACATCAGAAATGACAGTAAAGGGAGGGGTGGGGGTAGATAGATTAATGGTCATGCAAAGATACTCTAATGCCTGAGGCTCCAAAGTCTCAGATTCAATTCCCCACAGCACCATAAACCAGAGCTGAACACTTCAATCTCCCCCGCACTGCCATAAACCAGAGCTGATCAATGCTCTGGTTAAAATAAATAAATAAATAAATAAATAAATAAATAAATAAACAATATTTTTTTAAAACAGAAATGATAGTAACAACAAATGCTAGAGAGGTGTGGGGACAGAGGAACCTCTTGCACTACTGGTGGGAATAAAATTTGGTCTAACCCCTTTGGAGAGCAGTCTAGAGAACTCTCAGAAGGCTAGAATGGACCTACCCTATGACCCTGCAGTTCTTCTCCTGGGGATATATCCTAAGTAATCAAATATACCCATTCATAAGGATGTGTGTATACTATCTTTATTGAAGTAAAATTTGTAGTAGTCAAAATCTGGGAACAATCTAGGTGTTCAACAATAGATAAGTGGCTGAGAAAGCTGTGGATGATCCTCTGAAAAAATATGTCTTTTTGTGTTCTACTGGATTAATTAGTTTACATTTCAAGTTTATATTTGATGTTATATCTTATCAGATATTAAAAAAAACTTAGGAACTATGCTTATTTTATGAAGGTGTTTAAATGCCTGGGAAGAGTACATTGTCTGCCAAAAAATATTCAGACAATGAAAATATAAAACCCATTTTATATTAAATAGCAATTAAACTAGATTTGGAGGAAGTCATCAAAACTCAATATTAAAGGGAAGTAATTTAAAAGGGGACATAATCAATGATACATAGATTGACATTTGCAAGACTTTTGTCATTAGAGACAAAACTATAGCTAAGGACGATGTCTCCTGATTCATAGTCTAACGCTACTTCTACTGCTTCCTGGTTTGGTATCTGATTCATATGTGTCATGCTAAAGGAGCAGTGGGTGTCATTAGTCATCTTTTTCCCAAGGTCCATTCAAGCCTGATGTAGGAGAGTTATGTGTTATTATTAAGATGCTCATTGACCACCAAAACTATAATGGTGAAATGGAACTTTAAAGGAATTTTTCTTTTTTTTCAAAAAAGCAGCACAGCTTGATTTTCCTACATTAGAGACAGTGCTGCTAATTTCACTTGTCAGAGCCAATAGATAGAGCTATCTGATACAATATCAGCAGGGCCCTATGATTTTATAGCTCCAGAACTTGGGCACTATATTATGGAAACAGAGAAGAAAGAGTACTATTACATATATTTAAAAAATTCAAATTATATTACCCAAAATTCATTCATTATTGACAGTTAATTCACTTGTTAGGGGACAGTTAGGACTAAAGGGTTCTGAACACCAGTTTCCTGAGACCTGGAATGTTTTGGCTAGAAAGCTTCTTTTTGCTTCTGCCACTGAGAGGGAAGAAAATTTGGAGAACACCTAAGAAAGTCAAGTCTTAACTAAGAGGGAAGAGGAAGAATGTAGAACACCCAGAAATGGTAATTGGTATAGGTGTAGCATACAAATGAAATGAAGGCAGAGCCTTTGAAGTGCATGAAAACAGGTATCAGCTTCCACATGGAGTCACCCATCTTTGCAAGGATAGTCAATCTGCTTTTTTAGTGTATGCCTTTTCATTTTCCTGAAGAGAAGTTTAAAGTGCCTAAAACCATGGCCACTAAAATTCTTTGAGTAGTTATCATGGTGAACCACACTCTATGGGAGACATCTTTTGGCTTTATCTTCGCGCACAGGACACCTGCTATAAAAATCACTCTACCATTAGAGAAATAACTCAGAATTTTGCATAAGTGTTATATTGTTGGGGGTGATATTTAAGAAGTCCTACTGTTGCTTAGTCAAACACAAGTCAAAGTAATATTTCTACATAAAACCTGGAAACTTAGTATTACAATGGATGTTGGACTCCTGTACTTTTCCTGATATAGCTATGATTAATTGGTGATCTCTAGCATTTAACCTAACGATAAAATACAGCCTCCCTGGACTTAAGATTCTATGTTCTTTAATGTCCTTTGAAGAAGCACCCATTATTTGCAATTCTGGTCATTTCTAACTTTGCTGTAATATATATATATATATATATTTTTTTTTTCTAAGTCTCCTTATTTTGTATTTATTCTTTTTCGCCTGTTGACTTTTTCCTTCTACCCTTTGGCCTGCGCTGGAGAGGAAGGATAGTGGCTATGCAAGAAGCCTCCCATACCTGAGGCATCAAAGATTCCAGATTGAATTTCCATCACTACCATATGCCAGAGATGAGCAGTACTCTGGTAAAAATTAAACCAAGAATAAAAAATGTAATTCAAAAGCATTTATGAAACAGCATTGTCAGACAAGGTTGGGTGTATTCAGGATGGTATGGCTATAGACCAAAACAATATTGTCTGTAAAAATTTATACATATTTTATGTGGTGATATTAAAAAATCAAAGATGCAATTTCTAGTTTGTTCTTTAAGATCATAGTCAAGGAAAACTATTATAAAATATTTACATAGCATGTCCAAAGCAATGAGTGACCCTCTGAAGATGTGGGATTGAAAATCATACTGAAATCACCTGCACCAACATAAACTAGAGCTGCAAGGTGCTCTGGTAGGAAAAAATATATATATAAAAAAGAAAGAAAGTCAAACTGAATCTTAGGAAGTGCCTCAGATTATTTTTTTATTATTGTTGTGGTTATTATTATTGTTACTGATGTTGTTGTTGTTGGATAGGACAGAGAGAAATGGAGAGAGGAGGGAAGACAGAGAGGGGTAGAGAAAGATAGACACCTGCAGACCTGCTTCATCACTTGTGAAGTGACTCCCCTGCAGGTGGGGAGCCGGGGGCTTGAACTGGGATCCTTATGCCAGTCCTTGTGCTTTGCGCCATGTGCGCTTAACCCACTGAGCTACCACCTGACTCCCAAGTGCCTCAGATTATTTAGATGTTCAGTATATTTGCTAAAGAAAGACTGGCTGGAGACCTTGGTAAAATGATTTCTTCATTACTAGTACCAGGTTGATCTACCAAAGCATTTCATAAATTTTTTCTTGCAAGTTTTCATGGTATCCACTCCTTTAATTATACTTTTTCAAAAAAATTGCCTGCATAGTATATCATGCTAGTGCCCCTATTGTTTTCAATTCCCTTTTATTGTGAGTATACTATTCTTTTACAATCCAATTAGAACACCATTAGGTTAAACTCAATATTACTGCACCTATCCCTGCATTTCTTCATTCTTTTTTGTTTTGGGGTTGAAGATGTCTGACCTTTTGGCAATCTATTTTTAATTCCTGACTATATAGGGATGATAAAATAACTCACTTGGATAGTGTGTTTGCTTTGCTATAAACATGACCCAGGTTGGAGCGCAGCCCCAATGACATTTGAGCAAACCTTGGTGCTGTGGTCTCTCTCTCTCTCTCTCCTCTCTGTCTCTCCACCAATTAGCTCAGGTTATCCCCAGGTGAATTTATCAGAACTACTTTGAGATGTCAATATATTTTGGCAGATGAGTATACCACACCTGCTCTTTGCTCTCTTCTGTAGAGAAATAGGCAAGTTTTCTAGGGATATGCTCAATATTTGAGCATTATATATTATGGAGTTGAGGAGACATCAGATAATTCTAGAAATTTCTTCCTTTCTCTGTTTCCTGTGCCACTTAAGGACATGTAAACAACTATTCTATGAGATGGTTCCAGTGTGGGAAACTGCCCTAAATAGAGTCTACCACTGGTGCAGTATGCTTGAGATCTCATGGCAGTATTCTCAGTGAGAGAGGTGCAACTGAGTTACTGTGATTGGCTCTGCTCTATTAACAACAGAAATGGGAACAAATTCAGGTGGGAGACGAATGATAACTGAAAAATGAATTCTTTTCATTTCCTGAGAGATTATAGACTCTGAGCAAAATTACTCAATGAGGCCTTTCCGATTTGAAGGGGTAACAGTTCGGTTCCATGTTGAAACACTTTGATTATTAAATATTATTGGGACACAAGGATAAGACAAATCATGGCATCACTTTTATTCTTTGAAATAAACAGGTAATAAAACACCAGTACTTGGTAGGGTTGAATGATGAAAGAACAAGTTTCCAGTTAGAATACATATAATAGATTTAAGATAGAAAGATGTCTTGGTAGCAAAGTCATGCAGACACTGAGCATCTGGAAACTATGAGTTGTCTATGAGTAGAGCTCCTTTTGCCCAATTGACAAATTAGAATTTTTCAATTGAGAAATAATCTGAAAAATAAGGTATGGATTTAAGAGCCGGACCACCTTATACTCATTTCTGTCTGACATTTTTCACTTGACATTATATCTTGAGATTTATTTATACTATTAAACTAATAGGTTTTATTAATATTGCATTGTAGGGATAAACCGCAATTAACTACTGGCCTGCTTTAGGCAATTTTGTTATTACCAGTTTGACTACTACAAGAATATCATAAACATTCATACACTGTGCATAAGATTATTATTATTGTTGTTATTATTATTATTTTGCCTCCAGCATTATCACTGGGGCTCAGTGCCCACATTATGAATCTACTGTTCCTGGAGGCCATTTTTTTCCATTTCATTGGATAGGAAATTGAGAAATTGAGAGAAACTGAGGGGAGGGGATAGAGAGAGATAGAGAGAAAGAAAGAGAGAGAGACTTGCAGACCTGCTTTATGCTTGTAAAGGGACGCCTTGCAGGTGGGGAGCCATAGGAATCCTTGCACTGGCTTTTGCACTTTGTACTATGTGTGCTTAACCTGGTGTACCACCGCCTGGCCCCTATATTGTAATTTTTGAGGAGGGTTCTAGAGTGTTCTATTTGGGTCAAACTTATTTTCATTCTCACAGAAAATACTGGAAGCATTTCTAAAGTTGTAATATCACTTTATTATATTATTTGCCAAGCAAGGGAATTTAACTTGTTTGAGGCTTTTTTTTTTTAAATCTTTTTCTTTTTGCCTTTCTAGTGGATTTGAAGTGATGTTTCATTGTGGTCTGACAGATTTTTGCGCTCAAATGTAAGTTCTATATCCATATATAATTATTTTCCCATCTGTGTTAGCTTCCCAACATGATATGAAATTCTTTGAGGTAAATGCTCATTCCACTATAATTCCCTTAAATACTGGATGACATCAAACAGAGCCAGGAACATAATAGGTACTTAATCCTTTGTTGTGTGATTTCTTGCTACTAAAATGTATCTATAGACTATATTTAAGAGAGGAAAGCTGTCACCACCAAGAAGTTTTCAGACCTTCATTAGTGTGTTATTTCCTTTACATGCCTTAAACATTTTAGGAAAAACTGGCATTTTATTTCTTATACACAATTAGGTAATTATGTTGGACCAGTAACCCAAATTTCTTAGTAACTGTTAAGTGTGTGGATAGCAGTTTTATATATAAAGTTTTGTTCAGAGACACCAAGTTCAAGAGCATAGGAAAACAGATGAGTTAGATTCCCTTCTTGGCCAATTTTCTTCTCAGCCTTCTTTATTCAATCTTCCTTTGATGGTTCTACACAGTATCAGAACATTATTCTTTTATTTATTTATTTTTATTTTTAGAGTCCTTACTCCTCCTACTTTAGTAAGTTCTTATTTAAAAATAAAATTATCCAAAATGTGATTATATTCTTTCAAGACCTTGAAGAAAATGGAAAAATATCTAACATCTTAAAAAAACTTCAAAAATTACTTTTTAAAAATTTATTTTATCTTTAATTATGAAATATGTTTTTATTTTCAGGAGAGAGAGAGAGACTACAGCACTGCTCAACTCTTCCTAAAGGCGATGCTGGGAATTAATACTGTAGCATTTGGGGTCTTCTCATCAAGCATGCAGATCTTGTACTATAATGCATTGAGCTATTTTCCTGGTAAAACAATAAAAATTTGAAAAACAATAAAAACTCCAATAGATAAGAGATGTTTAAAGCATGAGAATTATGTATTTTGGTCAGGGAGATTTGTCCTTGACAGTTGGGATCAGAGTTCTTCAGTAAAAGATATTGCATTTTTAAAATTTAATTATTTGTGATTTAATAATGATTAACGAGATTGTAAGATAACAGGGGTGCAATTCCATATAGTTCCCACCACCAGAGTTCTGTGTCCCATCTCCTCCATTGGAAGCTTCCCTATTCTTTATCCCTTTGGGAGTATGGACCAAAATGCTTTATGGGGTGAAGAAAGTGGAAAGTCTGGCTTCTGTAATTAGTTCTTCACTGGATTGGATGTTGGCAGGTTGATCCATATCCCCAACCTATATCAATATTTCCCTAGTGAGGTAGGGTTCTGGGGAGGGGAGGTTACAGGACATACTGGTGAGGTTGTCTGCCCAGGGAAGTCAGGTTGGTGTCATGGTAGCATCTGCTACGGTAGCTAAAAGGCCGTAAGATATAAATTAGGACAAATTGTTTAATAAACAGGAACTCAATGGTAAGAATAACTAGGGATCTTTGTGTGGAACAAAACTAGGGATTGTATTTGAGGCATATTCCAAGGGGCTAAGTTTGCTCCTTATTTTCTTTTGTATATTCAGTAGATCTGTAGGCTTTATTCAAGGTTCAGGATATATACCTATGAACTAGATATGCCCTATACTTGAATCTGAATAACTTGAACATTGTACTCACACCTAACAGAGAGGCAATCCAAACATTTTGAATGGCTGTGCGTTAAGCGTTATGATAGATGTTGGCTAAAAGAATGGATTCTTCATTGAGATCTTGGGGCCAGGTTAAAATTCCCAGGGTAAGCTACGTCTGATCTGAAAGAAAGGAGCCAAAGTTAGGCAAAGGGGCTCATGATTTTAGTCAACAGAAAGAGTAGATAGGAAAGTTCAGACAAAAGAAAATAGAGTTTGCCTTAGGACCTGAACTTCAATATCACTGGAACATGGTAGTAGTAGGGACTTTTTTTTATATCTTTATCTGTTGGATAGAGACAGTCAGAAATTGCAAGGGAAGAGGGTGATAGAGAGGAAGAGAGACAGAGAGACACCTGCAGCACTGCGTCACCACTTGTGAAGCTTTCCCGCTGTAGGTGGGGACAAGTGGCTTGAAACTGGGTCCTTGCTCACTGTAACATGTGCGCTCAACCAGGTGCACCACCACCTGGTTGAGAGCAGTAGTTTGGGATGAAGAAAGGGTTAAGCCAAATTATGTTTGGTTTTCTAAGCTCTGTTAAGGTATTGTCTTGGGGGACAGGTGGTTGTACACCGGGTTAAGCTCATAGTAATAAGCTCAAGGACCCATGCAAGGATCCCAGTTTGAGCCTCAGGCTCCCCATCTGCTTGGGGGAAAGCTTCACAAGCGATGAAGTAAGTCTGAAAATGTCTCTCTATCCCTCTCTCTCTCTATCTCTCCATCTTCTCTCAATTTCTCGCCATACTATACAATAAAATGGAAAAAATGTCTTCCAGTATCAGACATTTGTGGTGCTGACACCAAGCCCCAGTGATAACTCTGCAGGACAAAAAAAAAGGAATTGTCCTGTATCCTCAGAACAACAGAGCCAAGTGTAGACTAATAATCTATTCAGATTTGCGTGGTTTTTTTTAAAGATCATTTTAGATTATCATATACAAATTGGGGAAGAGTTATTCTCCTGGACATGGGAAGATTTCTTGGAGAGGATGGTGTCAGAGCCAGGAGGCCATGTGGAGTGGAGTGAGGGGAGAAGCAAAGGTTTTTGGTATTTCAGTTTCTTACCAAATTCCCCATGCAGTGGTATGCTGTTCATACAACTCATAGGATGTGGAAATTTTGGGACTCCGAATGATCTCTTTTTACATTCTGTGGTATCAATTCTGAGTTCAGATTCAGTAATTTAGAGCTAGTGAAAATAAAATCACCCAGATGAAATCTAGGGTGCATCTGACTGAGATTTTTGAGTGTGCAAGTGGTATGTTAATTGCCAGCCTCCTTCCCTGAGCTGAATGATTTTTTAAAGAACAAAATAACTTATTTCTAAGGGAAAAGCATATGCAAATATTTCAAATCAATCAGTTTTCTCATAAGTCTTATGTTTCCTTAGTTAATTCTCCTCTATGCAGAGGAAACAAAAGGGATCCAGATAACCAGGGGTGATAGGATGTTCACAGATTCCTTAGGTATTTGGTGTTCACTAATGCTTCCGCTTTCTTGTTATTGTTTTTGCCAGTTGTTACATTGTCTACTAAAATATCCTTCTCCTTTATTCAAAGTTGTTCTATAACATTTCCCCTTAACATTTCCAAAAATTTTTTAAAAATTAATTAATTTATTTAAGAAAAAAGACATTAACAAAATCATAGGATGGGGGGTACAACTCCACATAATTACCACCACCCAATCTCCATATCCCATCCCCACCCCAAAAGCTTTCTCATTCTCTTTTTTTTTTTTTATTTAAGAAAGGATTAATTAACAAAACCATAGGGTAGGAGGGGTACAATTCCACACAATTCCCACCACCCAATCTCCATATCCCACACCCTCCCCTGATAGCTTTCCCATTCTCTATCCTTCTGGGAGCATGGACCCAGGGTCATTGTGGGTTGCAGAAGGTAGAAGGTCTGGCTTCTGTAATTGCTTCCCCACTGAACATGGACATTGAGTGGTCGGTCCATACACCCAGTCTGCCTCTCTCTTTCCCTAGAAGGGTGGGTCTCTGGGGAAGCGAAGCTCCAGGACACATTGGTGGGGTCTTCAGTCTAGGGAAGCCTGACCGGCATCCTGATGACATCTGGAACCTGGTGACTGAAAAGAGAGTTAACATACAAGCCAAACAAATTGTTGAGCGATCATGGACCCAAAGCTTGGAATAGTGGAGAGGAAGTGTTAGGGGGGTACTCACTGCAAACTCTAGTGTACTTCTGCTTTCAGGTATATATTTTGCAGTAATTTATGGATATGTGTGAACATATGCTCTCTCTCACAGAAACTGGTGTATATCTAGGTTTTGGGACTTTGTTAGAAAGTGAACCACTTGAGATGAAATTAGAGTATACTATGAAAGGAAAGGTCTCACCCGAGTAATGAAGCTGAAGGGTTGTCATTCCACACGTGATGTCTCTGGACATAGTCTGAAGTGAAGCATGTTGAGGTGGCAATCGTTGTATTGGTTATGTTAAGTGAGCTTTCTCATTCTCTATCCCTCTGGGAGCATGGACCCAGGGTCTTGTGGGTTGCAGAAGGTGGGAGGTCTGGCTTCTGTAATTGCTTCCCCGCTGAACATGGATGTTGACTGGTCGATCCATAATCCCAGTCTGCCTCTCTCTTTTCCTAGAAGGGTGAGTCTCTGGGGAAGCTGAGCTCCAGGACGCATTGGTGGGGTCTTCAGTCCAGGGAAGCCTGGCAGGCATCCTGATGGCATCTGGAACCTGGTGGCTGAAAAGAGAGTTAGCATACAAAGCTAAATAAATTGTTGAAGAATCATGGACCCAAAGGTTGGAATAGTGGAGATGAAGTGTTGGGGGGTACTCACTGCAAACTCTAGTGAACTTCTGCTTTCAGGTATATATTTGACCTAGTTTATGGATACGTGTGAACATATGCTGTATCTACTGGAACCTGGTCTATATCTAGGTTTTGGGACTTTGTTAGGAAGTGAACCACCTGGGATAGAATTAGAGAATACTATGAAAGGAAAGGTCTCACCGGAGTGATGAAGCTGAAGGGTTGCTGTTCCACACCTGTAGTCTCTGGACACAGTCTGAAGTGAAGCATGCTGGGGTGGCACTCGTTGCATTGATTAGGCTGTGATCAGAGGATGCAATATTACTTGATAAGAATTGGGAGAAGCATATGGGAAAGTGTGTCCTACCCTAGGGTCCCAGGACTGGGGAAAGTTTAGGCTCTATAGTGGAAATGTGAGGTTCCTGCTGTCTTAGGTTTCAAGAAGACAATGGATAGTTACTGTTATCATCACATTATTTAGTAATTGGATTAGCTTTGAAAAGTCCCTTTGTTAGACATACAATAAATTTTTCCCCCTCTCATTAATTAGTGATTTATATTACTACAATTATTAGGTGTGTACATAAACACCATTCCCATCAGACAAGAGACTAATCTTCAAAATATAGAAATATACAAAGAGCTCAGCAAACTTAGCACCAAAAAAGCAAATGACCCCATCCATAAATGGGCAGAAGATATGAACAGAACATTCACTACAGAAGAGATCCAAAAGGTTAACAAATATATGAAAAACTGCTCCAGGTCTCTGATTGTCAGAGAAATGCATATAAAGGCAACATTGAGATACCACCTTACCCCTGTGAGAATGGCATACATCAGAAAGGACAGCAGCAACAAATGCTGGAGAGGCTGTGGGGACAGAGGAACACTTTTGCACTGCTGGTGGGAATGTAAATTGGTCCAGCCTCTGTGGAGAACTATCTGGAAAACTCTCACAAGGCTAGACATGGACCTTCCATATGACCCAGTAATTCCTATCCTGGGGATCTACCCCAAGGACTCCATAACACCCAACCAAAAAGAGGTGTGTACTCCTATGTTCATAGCAGCACAATTCATAATAGCTAAAACCTGGAAGCAACCCAGATGCCCAACAACAGATGAGTGGCTGAGAAACTGTGGTATATATACACAATAGAATACTATGCAGCTACTAAGAACAATGAACTCAACTTCTCTGCCCCATCTTGGACAGAGCTAGAAGGAATTATATTAAGTGAGCTAAGTCAGAAAGATAAAGATGAGTATGGGATGATCCCATTCATCAACAGAAGTTGAGAAAGGGAAACTAAAGTTAGGATCTGACAAAATTGAATGTAGGGCATCAAAGTAAAAACCCTGTGGTGAGCCGGAGGGTGGACATGAAGTTTCCTGGGCCAGCGGGGAGGTGGGGGTGGGAGCCGATGGGTGGGATGGGACACAACATTTCCAAATGTTAAGACAGGCTCATTTTAGAAGAAAATGAAGCTAGTTCACCAACTAGCAGTCAACTTCTTTAGAGAATTAGTATCCCACACAATGGAGGTAATGCCATCAGTCATTTAACCAAGGTAGTTGATAGCCTGCAGCAGTGGTACCTAAAAGAGCTGGAGGATGATTAAATTTTCTGGAAGATATTATCAGACATAGCCACAAGATATGACCTTTGTCTCTTTCTAGCTGCCAGCAACCATGGACTGGCATTTGTTCACCTACATAAAGGAAGGAGCATCAAACCTGTGCAGGAAGTCTTTCTTCTGCCTCTATGGTCAGTAATCGAAGTCCCTTAGAACTTCCTGGGGAAAGCTGTTATTTTTGCTTTTGAACTGTCTATTGGAACACAAGCCTTTCCATTCTGCTTTTCTTAAGTTCCTGGTCCAGTACTGGTTCTCTTTTTGTTCTAGAATTTTAATCTTATTCCATTGTATTAGCTGCCTGAAAACAAATTTTTACTTGTTTGTTTGACACATCCTTCTCTTTCTTCTTGCCTTCTCTGTACTCACCTCCTATGCTTTAGTTTAGATCTGCAGCTAATCTATGGCAATTGCCCTCTTGATTATGTGCTTTTGTCCATATTCCACCTCTATTCTTTGCTAGGTTTATGTCAGATGATATGAGACTTTGACTCTTCCAATCTGTCCTCAAACCTTTTTTTAATGCTCACCACAAGGTGATACATTAGGGAAAACATAAAAGAAAACAGTTTACTTTGACTTTGTAATCAGTGTCTAAATGAGGTCTGCTTTGCTTCTGAAGACTAAGTGGGATTTGAATCTGTATTCCTCTAACTATGGAATGCACCCAAACTCTACAGGGAACTTTTGAATGAGTGAGGTTAGATGGCTATTCCATTCATTATGTCTGTTTATCTATTTTAATGAGCTTGTCTGTCTTATTGGGAATTTCTCGGTTTACCATTCTATGTGTACTGCTTTTTTCCCAATAATGGAGCAAAACTATGCCACCACCAAATATGTCTTTGGTAAAATGTTAATTTTATAAGAGGGGCCAAGAGGTGGGATAAAGGCCATCTTTGAAAGAGATATTTATCTCCATTATAGGTGTCTCCCAGGAGTTATGGATTCAAAAAATAAAGCAGAAATTAGTCTTCATTCCTCTGTTTTATTGCATCTGTTGGTAAATTCCATAATTGGCCTTCTCTTTTCAAAGTTCTCTGAGATAGCTGAATAATTTAATACTGTGGTGAGTTACTCAGTTTTTATGTGTCTCTTTTGTGTTTATGGGAAGTGTAAAGCTTATTAACAAATTTATCCTTACTTTTTTACATATCAATCTGTCTGATGCTTGCTTACTTGTGTAGACTTTGAAGAACCCAACTGGGTATTCTTTTTAAAAAAAATTATTGGATGTTTTCTGTGCATTCTGATATTCTTTATTCTATTATTCCATACTAGCATATATGCTTTAGATCTACTCCTGTTAGGATGTGGGAAAAGCCTAGCATTTTTAATTGTTATAGAATTCCACAATTGCAATATATTTAAGACATATTTCCTTGTTTATAAATAAAATATTAGATTTGCTTTTCACTTGCAACACACATCTTTACAGCTCACTGGTGCAACTATTTCTCTAGGGGAACTATCAGGCAATAGTTATGTAGGATCACAAGGTGTATCCATTTTCATCTTCAACTAATTTTACACAATGACTAGCAAGGTGTTTATACTAGTTTAAGTTACCATTCATAGCACATAAGGGTAATTTCTTAATGATAATCTTGTTAAACTTTAAAAAGTTTGATAATCTAGTGGGTAGAAAAACAAAAGTTTGGGGGGTTTCCCGGAAGATGGCGGACTGAGAAGCTGCTAGTAGCTTGAGCTCTGACCACATCTTCTGGAAACGGTAGGATTTTCTGCCTTTAGTAGGCCAGTCAATAAGGGGTCCAAGCAGTAACACCAAGTAGGTGACTATAACTTAATTTGGGTTAAGAAATAGAGTAGAAAAAAACAGAACAAAAAATTTTTTTTTCTACCAGTTACCCAAACAATCTCTCCAGTCTGTGAAAAAATAGCAACCAAGTCCAAGTGAAGAAGAAAGAGACAGGAAAAAAGAGATAGCAAGAATAGACAGTTATGCAAAACTACTATCCACTGTATATTCTAGGGGTAACAAGAGGGGAAAGGGAAGTAGAGCAGAGATACACACATAGAGAGTCCACTCTGAGTCAGATTTCTTCCCCAAAATAATTTTCAAATTCAGAAAGGCAAAGAAGAAGGAAGGAAGAAGTGTATGACAAGATAAAAAAAAAGAGAGAGAAACAAGAGAGAGAAAAGAGAAAAGATAAGAAAAAGAGCTGTGGGGTTCCCGGAAGATGGCAGACTGAGAAGCTGCTAGTGGCTTGAGCTCTGACCACATCTTCTGGAAACAGTAGGATTTTCTGCCTTCAGTAGGCCAGTCAATAAGGGGTCCTAGCAATGACACCAAGTAGGTGACTATAACTTAATTTGGGTTAAGAAATAGAGTAGAAAAAAATGGAACAAAAAATTTTTTTTCCTTTTAATTATTAAGCACACCGCCTCCCCCTTACCCACCTCATAACCAGTCCCTGGGGACCAGCTCCTATCAGGCTCCCCTGCTGAGCTTCTGTCTTTACCAAATTCCTGTCCCCACAGGGAGTATCATTCATTCTAAGTCTATACCCTTCTGAAACCTCTGGCCTTTTTTCTTTCTAAGTAGCCAACCTTCCCACCACACCCCGCATAGCTAATTAAATAATTAAAAATAAAAAAAAATAAATAAAAACTCTTTCCTTTCACTGCTCTTTTATGACTGTTATTTTTCTTATCTTTTTCATTTTTCTCTCTCTCTTTTTTTATTCTTTTTCTCATTCTTGTCATCCTTTCTTCCTTAATCCTACAGCTTCCAAAGCCACAGGCCCCAGCCCCAACACCACCAAACAGTGTGCTTTTTTGAATTCACTGATACACATTTGGGAATTATTTTGGGGAAGAATTCTGACTCAGTGTGGACTCCCACTGCGAGTGTCTCTGCTCAACTTCCCTTCCTCCTTTAGCCACCCCTAGAATATACAGTGGATAGTAGATCTGCATAACTGTCTATTTCAGCTATCCTTGACTAGTGCTGAGGTTTTTTTTTTTTTTTTTTTCTCATTCTTAACAATCAGCTGCCTCTGATCACGAGGTTTGAGGTAATCTGGGACAGGGTTTTTTTTTTTTAACCCTGCTCTATTTTATTATTAATATTATATAAAGGCATATATCTTCCCCCCCTTTAGGTTGATCAGAATTAACTCTTAGGGTATCTTTCATTGCTAGGGTAGTGGGAATCTTATCTATTGTGGGAGGAACTTGTCTGCTTACTCCTACCTCCTCTACAGACTCTCCCCTCCCTTCTCCTCCTATCTAATTAAAAAAATCAAATTAAATTAAATTAAAAGGGAGTCGGGCGGTGGTGCAGCGGGTTAAGCACACATGGCACAAATCACCAGGACCTGCATAAGGATCCCATTTTGAGCCCCCAGCTCCCCACCTGCAGGGGAGTCACTTCACAACTGGTGAAGCAGGTATGCAGGTGTCTGTCTTTCTCTCTTCCTCTCTGTCTTCCCCTCCTCTCTCCACTTCTCTCTGTCCTATCCAACAACAACGACATTAATAACCACAACAATGTTAAACAACAAGGGCAACAAAAAGGAAAATAAATAAATAAATAAAAACTTAAATTAAATTAAAAATAAAGTAATCAAAAAAAAAAACCCTTTCCTTTCACTGCTCTTTAATTACAGCTCTTTTTCTTATCTTTCCCCTTTTCTCTCACTTGTCTCTTTTTTCTTTATATTGTCATACACTTCTTCCTTCCTTCTTTGCCTTTCTGAATTTGTGAATTATTTTGGGGAAGAAATCTGACTGAGAGTGGACTCTCTATGTGTGTATCTCTGCTCTACTTCCCTTTCCCCTCTTGTTACCCCTAGAATATACAGTGGATAGTATATTTGCATAACTGCCTATTCTTGCTATCCCTTCTTTCTTTACTCTTTCTTCTTCACTGGGATTTGGTTAATATTTTTTCACGGACTGGAGAAATTGTTTGGCTAACTGGTAGTGATTAAACTGCTTCAATACTTGCTTCAGTTGCTACTGTAATTCCTGAGGTTGGTGAGTGCAATTGTCATAAAGGTATTTAGTACAGTATTGCTTGTGCTCAAGACACAACAACTGAGGAAAAACAGAGCATAAAAAAGAAACACATAAATCAAAAAAATGGGTAGATCAAAAACAAATAAAACTGCTACTCCAATGAAGGAAGACAAGAGCCCAGAAGAAACTACAAATCAGCCAGAAGTAACCATAGATAAGAAAAGTATGTAAGCAATAATAAACTTATTAATCACAGAAATGAAAAAAACATTGGAGAAAAGAAATGGAAGTATTAGGGAAACAACAAATACGTCAAGCACTTACTGAAAGAATTTCAAAAATACATCAATAGTAATACAATAATAGTGGGAGACTTCAATACCCCACTCTCACACTTAGACAGATCAACAGAGCAGAGAACCAACAAAGATACAAGAAAATTGAATAAGGAGATTGACAGACTAGATCTCTTGGACATTTTTAGAGTCCTTCACCCCCAAAAACTAGAATACACCTTCTTTTCAAATCCACATAACATATACTCAAGGATAGACCACATGTTAGGCCACAAAGGCAACATCACTAAATTCAAGAACATTGAAATCATTCCAAGTATCTTCTCAGACCACAGTGGAATAAAACTAACACTTAAAAACAAACAGAAAATTATTAAAAGTCACAGAATTTGGAAACTAGACAGCATACTCCTTAAGCACCACTGGGTCAGAGACTCAGACAAGCAGGAAATTCAAATGTTCCTGGAAACAAATGAAAATGAAGATACAACCTATCAAAATATTTGGGACACAGCTAAAGCAGTACTGAGAGGGAAACTTATAGCCATACAATCACATATTAAACACCAAGAAGAAGCCCAAATGAACGACCTTAATGCACACCTCAAGGACTTAGAGGAAGAGGAACAAAGGAACCCTAAAGCAACCAGAAGGACAGAAATCACTAAAATTAGAGCAGAAACAAACAACATCGAAAATAAAAGAACCATACAAAAGATCAATGAAGCCAAATGTTGGTTCTTTGAAAGATTAAACAAAATTGACAAACCTCTAGCCAGAGTCAACAAACAAAAAAGAGAGAAGACTCAAATTAATAGAATTGTAAACGATGGAGGAGATATCACAACAGACACCACAGAAATCCAGAGAATCCTGCGAAACTTCTATAAAGAACTGTATGCCACCAAGCTAGAGAATCTGGAAGAAATGGAACAATTCCTAGAAGCATATGTCCTTCCAAAACTGAACCAAGAAGAACTACAAAATCTAAATGCACCAATCACAGACAAAGAAATTGAAACCGTTATTAAGAATCTCCCCAACAACAAAAGTCCTGGACCAGATGGCTTCACAAATGAATTCTACAAAACTTTCAGGAAACAGTTAGTACCCATACTTCTTAAGCTTTTCCATAAGACTGAAGAAACAGGAATACTCCCTTCCACCTACTATGAAGCCAACATCACCTTGATACCAAAAGCTGATAGGGACAGAACAAAAAAGGAAAACTATAGACCAATATCTCTGATGAACATAGATACCAAAATATTAAACAAGATCTTGGCCAACCGGATACAGCAACACATCAAAAAGCTTGTTCATCACGACCAAGTAGGATTCATCCCAGGAATGCAAGGCTGGTTCAACACCATAAGTCAATAAATGTCATTCACCACATCAATAAAAGCAAAGCCAAAAACCACATGATTATCTCAATAGATGCAGAGAAAGCCTTTGACAAAATCCACACCCATTCATGCTCAAAACTCTACATAAAATGGGAATAAATGGGAAATTCCTCAAGATAGTTGTGTCTATATATAGCAAACCTACAGCCAACATCATACTCAATGGACAGAAGCTGAAAGCATTCCCCCTCAGTTGGGGACTAGACAGGGCTGTCCACTGTCATTGTTACTATTCAACATAGTATTGGAAGTTCTTGCCATAGCAATCAGGCAAGAGAAAGGAATCAAAGGAATACAGATTGGAAGGGAAGAAGTCAAGCTCTCACTATTTGCAGATGATATGATAGTATACATAGAAAGACCTAAAGAATCCAATAGAAAATTACTGGAAGTTATTAGGCAATATAGCAAGGTATCAGGCTACAAAATCAATGTACAAAAATCAGTGGCATTTCTTTATGCAAACACTAAATCTGAAGAAGACATCCAGAAATAACTCTCATTCACTGTTTCAGCAAAATCAATCAAGTACCTAGGAATAAAGTTGACCAAAGAAGTGAAAGACTTGTATGCTGAAAACTATGAGTCGATACTCAAGGAAATAGAAACTGATACCAAGAAATGGAAAGATATCCCATGCTCACGGATTAGAAGAATAAATATCATCAAAATGAATATTCTCCCCAGAGCCATATATAAATTTAATGCAATATCCATCCAAGTTGCACCAAGCTTATTTAAGAGAATAGAACAAAAACTACAATCATTTATCTGGAACCTGAAAACACCTAGAATTGCCAAAACGATCTTAAGGAAAAGAAACAGAAATGGAGGCATCACACTCCCAGACCTTAAACTATATTATAAAGCCATCATCATCAAAACAGCATGGTACTGGAACAAAAATAGGCACACAGACCAGTGGAACAGAATTGAAAGCCCTGAAATAAATCCCCACACCTATGGACATCTAATCTTTGATAAGGGGGCCCAAAGGATTAAATGGAAGGAGGCTCTCTTCAATAAGTGGTGCTGGAAAAACATGCAGAAGAATGAAATTAAACCACTTTATCTCACCAGAAACAAAAATCAACTCCAAATTGATCAAAGACCTAGATATCAGAGCAGAAAGAATCAAATACTTAGAGGAAAACATTGGTAAAACAGTTTCCCACCTACACCTCAAGAACATCTTTGATGAATCAAACCCAATTGCAAGGAAGACTAAAACAGAAACAAACCAATGGGATTACATCAAATTGAAAAGCTTCTGCACATCCAAAGAAACTATTAAACAAAGAGACCCCTCACAGAATGGGAGAAGATCTTCATATGCCATACATCAGACAAGAAACTAGTCACCAAAATATATAAAGAGCTCAGCAAACTTAGCACCAAAAAAGCAAATCACCCCATCCAAAAATGGGCAGAGAATATGAACAAAACATTAACCTCAGAGGAGATCCAAAAGGCTAACAGACATATGAAAAACTGCTCTAGGTCACTGATTGTCAGAGAAATGCAAATTAAGACAACACTAAGATACCACCTCACTCCTGTAAGAATGGCATACATAAAAAAGGACAGCAGCAACAAATGCAGGAGAGGTTGTGGGGACAGAGGAACCCTTTTACATTGCTGGTGGGAATGTAAATTGGTACAGCCTCTGTGGAGAGCAGTCTGGAAAACTCTCAGAAGGCTAGACATGGACCTTCCATATGATCCAGTAATTCCTCTCCTGGGGTTATACCCCAAGGACTCCATAACACCCAACCAAAAAGAGGTGTGTACTCCTATGTTCATAGCAGCACAATTCATAATAGCTAAAACCTGGAAGCAACCCAGGTGCCCAACAACAGATGAGTGACTGAGAAAGCTGTGGTATATATACACAATGGAATACTATGCAGCTATCAAGAACAATGAGCCCACCTTCTCTGCCCCATCTTGGACAGAGCTAGAAGGAATTATGTTAAGTGAGCTAAGTCAGAAAGATAAAGATGAGTATGGGATGATCCCACTCATCAACAGAAGTTGAGAAAGAAGATCAGAAAGGGAAACTAAAAGCAGGACCTGACCAAATTGTAAGTAGGGCACCAAAGTAAAAACCCTGTGGTGAGGGGTAGACATGCAGCTTCCTGGGCCAGTGGGGGGTGGGAGTGGGTGGGAGGGATGGGTCACAGTCTTTGGGTGGTGGGAATGGTGTTTATGTACACTCCTAGTAAAATGTAGTCATATAAATCACTGGTTAATTAATATGAGAGGGGGAAAATTAATTGTATGTCTCGAAGTTTTTCAAAACACAAACTGAATCTTTTCAATATGTAGGCTGTGTAATTGATATGCAGACTTTCTCAAAAGCCTAGACCAAGTAGATCAGAAGCAACCAATAGCACAGCTATATACAAGATACTGGGTACTGTACAGCAAACCCTAACAAAAGGTCTTTTCAAAGTTAACCCAATTACCAAATAATGTGATGATAACATTAACTATCGATTGTCTTTTTGAACCCTAAGACAGCAGGAACCTCACATTTCCACTATAGAGCCTCGACTTCCCCCAGTCCTGGAACCACTGGATAGGGCCCACTTTCCTGTATGCCTCTCGCAATCCATATCAAATAATATTGCATCTTCCTATCACAACCTAACCAACACAACGATTGCCATCTCAACATGCTTCACTTCAGACTGTGTCCAGAGACTTCACGTGTGGAACGACAACCCTTCAACTTCATTACTCGGGTGAGACCTTTCCTTTCATAGTATACTCTAATTTCATCTCAGGTGGTTCACTTTCTAACAAAGTCCCAAAACCTAGATATACACCAGTTTCTGTGAGAGAGAGCATATGTTCACACGTATCCATAAACTACTGCAAAATATATACCTGAAAGCAGAAGTACACTAGAGTTTGCAGTGAGTACCCCCCTAACACTTCCTCTCCACTATTCCAAGCTTTGGGTCCATGATTGCTCAACAATTTGTTTGGCTTCATATGTTAACTCTCTTTTCAGTCACCAGGTTCCAGATGTCATCAAGATGCCGGCCAGGCTTCCCTAGACTGAAAACCCCACCAATGTGTCCTGGAGCTTCGCTTCCCCAGAGACCCACCCTTCTAGGGAAAGAGAGAGGCAGACTGGGTGTATGGACCGACCACTCAATGTCCATGTTCAGTGGGGAAGCAATTAGAGAAGCCAGACCTTCTACCTTCTGCAACCCACAATGACCCTGGGTCCATGCTCCCAGAGGGATAGAGAATGGGAAAGCTATCAGGGGAGGGGGTGGTAAATGGAGATTGGGTGGTGGGAATTGTGTGGAATTGTACCCCTCTTACCATATGGTTTTGTTAATTAATCCTTTCTTAAATAAAAATTTAAAAAAAAGAAAAACAAAAGTTTCAATATGTTAATGACTAGTATGTGTTGAATGACCACTAATATTTCCTTTTCTATAAATTGCCAATATCAATTGCCTGTTTTTCTACTCATTTGACTTTTTCTTTTTTATGTGAGATGCTCATCTTTTCCCCTCTAATTAAAAATATTGTCTCTGGGAGTCAGGGGGTAGTGCAGTGGGTTAAGCGCAGGTGGCACAAAGCACAAGGACCATCATAGGGATCCCGCTTTGAGCCCTAGGCTCCCCACCTGCAGGGGACTCACTTCTCTCCTCCTCTCTGTCTTCCCCTCCTCTCTCCATTTCTCTCTGTCCTATCCAACAATGATGACATCAGTCACAACAATAAAACAAGGGCAATAAAAGGGAATAAATAAATAAATATTGTCTGTTGTTTCAGCTTTGTAGTATCTTTTGATAACTAAAAGATTTCCATTTTGTATAGATTAATTCATCATTCTTTTCATGATTTTTGCATTTTGTTTAAAGAAAGCTTACCTTAACCTCAAAGTCACTGAGATATATTCTGACATTTTATGTAAAATTTTCATAGTTGTATTTTAACATTTATATTAGTAATCATACAGAAAATACTTTCTGTTTCAAAATAAAGTTCAAATAAATTGTATTCATTTTCATAGATTTAAAGTGTGACTTTATTGAACATTAATTCATATATATATGTGTTTTAGTCCTCTATCATTTTTGATATAATCTTTTACTGTCCTGATTCCATATAATTTTAATAGTTCCTAATTATTTTGACACCTGGATTACTGGTTCTAATTTTACTTTTTAAATAAAATTATCTTGGTGATTCTTTTTGTCTTTCTAAATAACTCTGAAATCAATTTGAATGCTATACAAAGATGCTTACTGGGATTTCACTGAATTCATCTTGAATTCATAGATTTCTTTTGAGAGAAATGAAGATCATAATGATGCTGTTGATTGGGATGTCAAAGACTTATTTCTGCCAGAACACTTGCCAGAGTTCAAAACAGGATCAGCTGGAACAAATGAAGATAACAGTAATGGTGATAATTTATTTCTCTGTTTACTCTTTCTTTTCTCAGATGAGCCCTTACCTGGTGGTGGATTAATTCCCGTTAGCACAATTATGCTCTAATGAGACCTTTGAATAAATAGGAAAAATATTACTTAGAATCAGGGTGATACATAAAGTATACATATATCTGATCTGCTCAGTCAGCATTTCCAGAAGACTATTTGGGAGTTGAAAGTCCAGGATTCATTTGAAGGGTAATCTTGATTCTGACCCTGAGACCAGCTACCTTAGGAAGAAAGCTCTTTTCAACTGTGATGACTCTCACGAGAAAAAAGTTATTCTTCTAACAGTTGCGTTAGAAGATAGTTAATGAAAACAATCTGCCACAAACATTGTATTTGTTAAGTGTGATTTGTTAAGTGTGATTTGATCATGCCTATATATGTATACAGACATTCATGTGAATGACATATTTGATCATTCACAAATGCATATATATGTATACACACATTTATGTGAATGACATATTTCTTTTTTAAGTAAACTATTTTATTTTATTTTTGATTATTTATATAATTTTTATTTATAAAATGGAAATATTTACAAGACAATAAAATACAATTCCACACAATTCCTGGCACAAGGCTTCAAAATCCCATCCCCTCCCTTGATAGCTTTCCTATTCTTTATCCTTCTGGAAGTATGGACCCAGCATCATTATGGGGTGCAGAAGGTGGAAGGTCACGCTTCTGTAATTGCTTCCCCGCTGAACATGGGCATTGGCAGGTCGATCCATACTCCCAGCCTGTCTCTTTCTTTCCCTAGTGGAGCAGGGATCTGGGAATTGAGGCTCCAGGACACATTAGTGGCGTAGTCTGCCCAGGGAAGTCAGGTTGGCATCATAGTAGCATCTGGAACCTGATGACTGAAAAAGAGTTAATATACAAAACAGAACGAATTGTTGACTAATCATGAACCAAGAATTTTGCAGATGAACATTTAAAGTCTCTGTTTTGGAAAAAGCTAGTAGGTCTAATTTAGGTATATTTCAAGGGGCCCATGACTTCACTAGTTTTTGCCTGAGCCTGACATCTAATATGCAGGTGGTTGCAGGTTATTGTCTGGAGAGATGGTGTCATAGTTGGAAAAAGGACTAGAAAGCTGGATCAGGGAAGAGAGTAGGTCCCAAATTGGAAAAAATGTATAAATATTGTTAACTGTAAGCCCCATAAGTTTGATCTGGGATCAATGTTCAGTACAGGGGTCTATGGAAAATGAAATATTTCTTATTTAACATTAGATGATGCTTAGTGATCACAGAATTGGAGGACTTTTTATGCTCAAGGAACTCTTCTTCCAGGTGTTCTATAACCCTGTCAACTGGATTTACTTGAAGATGAAGTTTTACCTCATGTAGATTCACTTTTTGTCATATCCTTTTACATTCCTGGGAGGTTTAATAAAGTCTAAATTTTAAAGGAAATGATGAACATAGCATAGTGATTATGCAAAAGACTCTCTTGCCTGATGCACTGAGGTCCCAGGTTCAATTCTCAGGAACACCATAAGCTAGAGTTGAGAGCTGACCAGCGCTCTAGTTCTCTTCTTTTTTTTTTTTGCTCTATCTTATTAAAATGAAAATAAAATATTTTTAAAGATGATGAAAAATTTCCATTTGCAACAGAATAGGTATAAATGGAGGTGAATATACTGAGATAAATCAGAAAGGGAAATATAATTACCAGATTATTTTTCTCATACATGGAATGTAAATACATAAAGAAAAAAAGCTGATAGAACACAACAAAGATTGTACCCCTCTTGTCCTTCAATTTTGTCACTAATTATTAAATCAATAAAAAAACTTTTATACTCAGGGAACAAAATGATAGTTACAGAGAGAAAGAAGGGAGGTGGGCGTAAAAGTGGTCAGTTTGATAGTGGTGCATGGTGCTGGGACTTTGCAGTGTTGTCCTTAAGTTTATCCAGGTTTGAAGCTATGCCAAAGGCTTTATGGTCAAACAACATAAATATAAATAAAAATATAAAATAAAAAATTCTTCAAACCTTATATTGTACATTTTATAGAGTTGTGCATATTTTCTTGCCTACATATGTGCTACAATTACCCAATGTATATTCAAACTGTATTAGCAAAAAAAAACCACCATCTATTAGCATTAGATTAAGCAATATTCACAGATGCACTGAATTCTAGTCAGGCAAAATGAGGATAATTGTTCCCTCCTGTTAGGGATCTGTTGAAGAGCAAATGGGCTGATGCACAAGAAACCATTCAGTAAAGAATTAGACAAGTGTTATTTTGCTACTAAGTGCTGTGAAAAGTTATAAATGAATAGTAATCTTGGTTTATGCTTTTAAGACAATAAAATCAGCTGGAGACTAAGATCTAGGTGGAACAATTAAGGAGTAGTTGGAAGGTATCAGACTCTTACAAATTTAATGAAAATTGTAGCCCTAAGTGCTAATATATTGTAGGGAATCGTTGTCTCCAGAGCGAGCTAACAGTGAAATACTTCACTGTTCTATCCTCAGAGTAGGTAAGGAACTTATCCATGGCAGTACTAACTTTGAGTTTGGTGTATTGCATCAAAGTAAATGTCTCTGGGTGCAGGAGTTCAGGTCCTGGTAAATAATGGTGGAAGAGGACTTTGGCTGAGGTTGAGAGTGTTTTGCAGAAAAATTGAAAAATTTTGCATATGTATCAAAAATTATTTACTGCAAACCACAAAATACCCCCTTAGTAAAAAAAAAAAAATTAAAGAAAAAAATTCTCTTCAGGAAGTTGTTCCAGGTTGAGTCTCCTAGTTGCTTGAGGCATCTCTTTCTCTATGACTTTGCCATTGATGGTTTTCCTTTTTCCACCTGATAGTATTAGATCAATTCCCCTGGCAGTCCTGAGACTTACTCTCTGTGGTGTTTGGTCCCGATGAAAAACAGGTCAGAATGAACCCACAACAGGCAAAATCTCTGATTTAAGGTCTGAAGTTTGTGTTTTGATCACTTCATTTATTATGCTTATGTTTCGAACCACTGAGCATGACACTCACTATTCTTTCATGTAAGAAAATCCAGGGCTTCTGGGTAACATTCACATGTAATTAGTTTTCCAGGGTAGGGGAAACATTTTGCCAAATTCAAGCCAAGTCAAGCAAAAACAAGCCAACAAATGTAACAAACAAAAACCAGGCGAATTTGCAGTGAATAACTTAAAAGAGGGTTGGCAGTAGGGAAAAAAAAACACCTGTAAATAAATGAAACTTTACTGCTAAACCTAATGCATTCATGTTTTTGTTGTTGTTGTTGTTTGTTTGTTTGAGGGCTGGAGCTTCTTCTTGTAAATGATTCCCTGTGGCTGCCATATTAATTTCCTGGATGAAAGAGTGTATTGTGTGTCTTATGTTGTCCATGTGTTAGAAAAGGTAGAAAAGGCAAAATATTTCTCCTTCCTCCCTCCCTCTCTCCCTCCCTCCCTCCCTCCCTCCCTCCCTCCCTTCCTTCCTTCCTTCCTTCCTTCCTTCCTTCCTAGATATCAGTGATTTAAATCAGTTCTAAAGATATCATGAATGGGACTTTCAGAGTCATGGACATGGAGTAGCAACTGCTACAGCATTGTTCTCTGGATCAGGTAGATAAGGCAACAACAACACAACAAATCATCTGAAACATCATCAAATTACAGCTGGGATTTCTGAAAGAGCTCACTTAGCCATAGGCGGATGCAGTAGTGAGTGGCCTGTGTGCAAATAAGGGGAGAAGGTGAGATTCTCAGGAAAGAAGCTTTTCCTGCTGGCAGCTGGTACCATCTTTATAGTTAAGCAGAAAGCACATGGAAGACTGCAGAATAGTGGGGAGTTTCTGTGGGCTTCCCAGGCTGTGGCTGAGGGCTTAAAATAAATCCATCTTGTCTTTTGAGCTCTCAGAAGAAAGCTGCTCACCATGCTATTAATTTCCAGAGTCCAGAGTACAGACTGAAACATGACTGCAATACTTTATTTTTTTGTCACAGGTAGTAAATTGTTCGGTAACATATAGTAGAATCTCTCCTCCATCCCCCACTCCCTCCACGCCACAATATATAAACACCATAGACACAGTGCCACCTGCTGCTCAATGACAGAAATCATGGTAAATTTGTTAGAAGCAACTAAAAGCCATAGCTGAACTTACAAATGATCAGACAGACAGATCTGAAAAAAAAAATGACAAAGATACATTTCAGAAAACTTATTATGATGGTAATACAATAAACTAAAAGTAACATGCAGACACAAATTCAAGAACTCAGAGATCATTTCACCAAATAATTATAAAATATACAAAGAAAACATCAGAAAAAAAAAAAAAGCTACTGCATGTGAAAGATACTTTGAATGCAATTCTGGCTCAGGTAGCAGGCCTAAGAAGTAGACTAAATTGGGTTGAGGAGAGAATATCAGAAGTAGAAGATAAAACAACTACACTCTGAATTTGAAGTTGTTGAAGATAAAATGATTGGAAAAAATGAAACAGCAAACTCTATCAGAAAGATACATCTGAGAATTACTGGAATCCCTGAGGAAGAAGATGATGACTGGATAAATAAGTAATGGGATATATACTCCATGGAATACCACTCTGCAATAAAAAAGATGATATTGTGTCCTTTGAGACAAAATGGATGAAGCTGGTTGTGATTATGCTTAGTGAAGTAAGTAAGGAGATAGATGAAAGACAACTACCAGATGTTTTCACTCACATAAGGAATCTAGAGAACTGACATACACGGACTGGTAACAAGTCAGCAAACCAGAATCAAACAGTTTCCAAGACTTTGTGAGAACTATGGTGCTTATCTCTGGGAAAGTGGGTAAAACGAAACTTTGTTGGTGGGTGCAATATGGAATATTATAATCCTGTAAGCCACTATTAATCACAAATAAAAAATGGGCTGAAAAAAAAAAGATACCATGAACAAATTTGCCAAACTCAAAATTGGGAGACCTGGTTTGATGTCAAGTGAGAATATTTAAAATTGATTGAAAGCCCCACAGTATATGGCTACTATAATTATCGGTGAGAGAAATCTCTCTGAAAATTTATTGTTACTCTAGGAGTTTTGATAATTGATCATATTCTAATCTCAGGAACTAACAGAAGTATAGCATTTGTGAACCTGTTAAATAAACCTGCCTGGTGATATTTATGCAGCAAACTTAGCACATAATAGGCACACAGTACATTTTAATTTCCTTCAGAATTTATAAATCATCATTGCTCTGAATAATGAATAATATAGTGATCAAATGTTATGAAGAATTTTACAGTCTAGAAACACGAGGATAACACCAGCCTCAGAATTCTGGTGAAATTTACTGAAGTGAATGTTCTTGGAAAAAGATATAATGTTTATAATTCAAACAATACCTTACAGACGTTAATAATATTATTTAAAGGTATTCTAGAACAATTCTTTCTTTTTTTTTTGAAATGTACTCAGAAACGTGAGTTTTAAAATTCTGATCTGGGCATATTGTTTTTATTTTGTAAAGTGACACACACGTGGTTATGCAGTTCAACTAACATTAAATGAGAAGCTGTTATGTCCTAGATGCTGTTTTGGCACTTTCACATAATCTTATATAGCCCTCTCAACAACCGCATCGATTATGCATTCTTACCTCTGACTCTGTATTTAGTAACATGTTCAAGACTCACAGTTAGCAAGAGGCACCTTAAAGGTAAGAATTTAGGTATCTTGCATGTTATCTTGATGTCACCAGTTTAAAAATCCAAAAGGACTATTTTTCCTTACTCTAAGATATTTGTGACTTTTAGGAGGATTCCATTATATCGTGAGTTTTGGCATTAATTTGAGTTTGAGTTCCAATTTAATCACTTACTAATTGTGTTATTCGGAAAAGTTTCTAAACTTCTCTGAGTTTTTGTCAACTTACCTGTAAAATAGAAATGATGGTATCTATTTCAAAAATATTGGAGGAAGGATGGTTGAAATAGCTCATTTTGATAGTGCTCTTCTTTGCTATGTGCAAACCAGAGTTTGAACCTGCACCTTACCCCATTGGAGGAAAATTTGATGAAGTGGTTTCTCTCTCTCTTTCTCTCTCTTTCTCTCCCTCTCTTTCTGCCTGTCTGCTTCCCTGTCTCTCAAGATGAAAATCTAGATAAAAATAAAAATTGTGGAGAAAAAAAAAGACAAACTATCTACCACATGAAAGGTAGTCTTTGTGCCTGGAGAGATAGCTTAATGGTTATGCAAAAACTTTCTTGCCTGAGACTCTGAGGCACCCCCAGTTTCAGTCCCCAGCACCACCATAAGCTGAGCGATGCTCTGGTCTCAGTCTCCCTGTCTCTCTCTCTCTCTGTCATTAAAAATAAAATAATAATAATAAATAAATATTAAAAAGGGAAATATAGTCTTTAAATGTTAATATTATTATCATTAGTGGCAGCAATAGTACTTACTTAGTACTATTTATTATTTATTAATTTCATAAATAAGTTTTATAGTTCATCTTTTTTCCATTTTCACTGTCTGTAGTCCCAACCTTTTTTCCTTGAGCCCTCACAATAGCATTTTACCTCATTTTATAATCTCTGGCCCCTTACCTTCTAACTTCTCTACACCTACAATGTAAAGATGATGTTTCAGAATAAAAATATAATTATGTTGAAATGAAAAATCTGTGCACTTTAGCTGGTTCCATCTGTAATAAATCTCCATCCTTTTCAATACTGTCTATAACCGATCAGTTTGTGCCTTGCCTAGTTTTAAAAGGATAAAGGCTCTTTGTCAAGGTGGAAATGCTTCTTCTTCTTCTAGCGTTTGCCCTTCTTCCGTAGCCAGTCAACAGCATCAGGTTGAGCCTGATGTAAAGTTTCGAGACCTCCTTTGAATCTGGAGAGGTGGCAGTCGTTGACTATGTGGGTCATAGTCTGTCTGGAGCCACAGGGGCAGTTCGGGTCGTGTCTGGCTAACCAGTGATGGAACATAGCGGCACACCGGCCATGGCCTGTTCAATAGCGATTGAGGAGGGCCCAATCATAACGTGCTAGGTCAAAGCCGGGTTGACGCTTGCAGGGGTCTGTGATGAGATGTTTGTTCTTTACCTCAGCTGACTGCCAGCTCTGTTTCCAACAGAGAAGTTCAGTGAAGGCGTAGGGGACCAGATTGGGTAACGAGACGTCAAGCGTTGAACAGGGTGGGCGAAGATATCCGTGTATATTGGCAGGTCTGGTCGAGCGTAGACGTGGGAAATGAACTTAGATGATGCCGCATCCCGACGAATATCTGGCGGGGCAATGTTGCTAAGAACCGGCAGCCATGGAACCGGGGTGGAACGGATGGTTCCAGAAATTATCCTCATGGAGGAATATAATTTGGAATCGACCAAGTGGACATGGGGGCTACGGAACCATACTGGGGCACAGTATTCTGCAGTGGAATAGCATAATGCCAGAGATGATGATCGTAGTGTGGAAGCGCTCGTGCCCCATGAGGAGCTGGCCAGTCTTGCAATGATGTTATTCCTCGCGCCCACCTTTGCTGCAGTTTTTATGAGATGTTTGTGAAATGACAGAGTGCGATCGAGAGTAACACCAAGATAGACTGGCTGGGCTTCATGCCGGATTCTCATATTGCCAAGCTGCACATTAAGCTCATGCGAGGCCGAGGCATGGTGTAGATGGAAAACAGATGATACCGTTTTAGCAGTGCTAGGAATTAGTCGCCATTTTTTACAGTAATCAGATATCAGAGACATGTCTTTTGTGAGTGTTTCCTTGAGGATGTCGAACTTGGATGCTTGAGTTGCACAGCAGATGTCATCGGCGTAGATGAACTTCCTTGAAGAAGTTTCTGGGAGGTCATTGATGTAAATATTAAATAGCGTAGGAGCCAGAACAGAGCCCTGGGGGAGGCCACTTGAGACAAGTCTCCATCTGCTAGACTTGTCACCCAGATGTACCCGGAATCTTCTGTTTTGGAGAAGAAACGATATAGTGTTGGCCACCCATGGAGGCAGGCATCTTGAGATCTTGACTAGGAGACCACGGTGCCAGACCGTGTCATAGGCTGCTGTGAGATCAACAAAGATAGCACCCATCTTTAAATTCTTCTGGAATCCATTTTCAATGTAAGTTGAGAGGGCCAGGGCTTGTTCGCAGGTAGATCTTCCTGGGCAGAAACCAGCCTGGGCGGGTGATAGGAATTTCTCTGTAAGATGAGAAATACGTGATAGAAGCAGCCTCTCAAGGAGTTTGTAACACACGGAGAGGAGAGAAATTGGTCTATAGCTGGCAGCCAGTGTTGGGTCTTTCTTTGGTTTCAAAACCGCTATGATCTTCGCACAACGCCAAACTTTGGGCATAGACTCAGATTCCAAGATGTGGGACAGGAATGAAGTGAGCCACTTCTTTGCCATGGGGCCCAGGTTAAGAATGAGTTCTAGGGTGATGTTATCATAGCCAGCAGCTGTTCCCGGTTGAACCCTCTTCAAAGCGTCTTCCAGTTCAGACAGTGTAAAGGGAGAGAGTTTTGGAGATGGACAAGATAACCGGAAGTGGGATGACCACTCATGGGAAATTTCTCTTTTCCAGACTGGGTCAGTTTTAGCACGTCCAACTTGAGTTAGGTGACTGGCCACTGAGTTTGGAGATACGGGAGGGTGGGAGATGGGAGGGGGTTGGCTACCGGCACCCAGTCTGTGAAGAAGCTTCCAGGCCTTCCTACTTGAGTGGGTGAAGTTCAGACTTTCCGTGAGTTGTTGCCAGCGGGCTTGGCGTGCTGCATCCAGGGAGGTAATGAGATGGTCAGCCACATCTGGGTCACCCGACTCATCATACTGCTTTAGTAGTTGCTCGCATTCAGCATCAAGACAAGGCGTATAGTTAGCACGTCTCCCACGAGGAATGGCTTGGAAAGCTGCTTTGAAGATGGCTTGGCGGAAGCGCCTGTAGGAATCTTCAGAGGGGATAGAGTTAATTGGAATTACAGGAATAGATTTGTTGGTAAGATCACTGAACAGACGCCAGTTTGCTTTCTGAAAGTTCCATCTTAGTTTCTCCGAGCACAGAATCAGTGGGAGCTGGAGACCAATGTGGATGATAGCTGGGTGGTGAAGACTGTGCGGGAAGATCTTGAGAACTTGTCTCGTAGCGGGAAAGGCTTGGCCGTTGACTGTGCTAATCCAGCATAGGTTGGGTGATGAGTCTTTATTCCATCTAGCACTGTGAAAAGAACCTGGTTGTTTGGGATCGTATAATAGGGAGAGGTCATTCTCTGAAGCCCAGTCGGCTAAGATAGAGCCGTCAGCACGAGTGGAGGAATATCCCCAGTCTTGGTGATGACTATTAAAGTCTCCAACATAAACGGCTGGGTGATTCAGGCTAAGCAGGACCTCGTTATCCCATGAGGCACTGGGAGGCTTATATATGTTGACGAGCTGAATAGTTCCAACAGTAATGGAGTCGTAGAAGGTCGAAGAGGCCGTATGGTAAACGTCCGCAAGACACGATTTGGCATAGATGGCTCGGCCATGTTTATGATGGAGATTACAGCATATTAAATCGAATCCACTGATGGTGAATTGAGCAGCTTCATCGACTGCTATATGTGTTTCTTGTAGGCAAATAACATCTGCCTGATGCTGTATCGCCAATTGACCAATAAGAACGCGTTTGGCAGCGGACAGCCCCTCAACATTAAGTTGGAGGACTCGAAGAGCAGGACCAACAGCTTGAAAGCTGGCAGGAGCTGCTTGTTGCTGGCTTTGAAAGTGACTGGGATCCATGTGGATTCAGTCGGCTAGGAAGGATCGTCAGTTTCCCCAATGAATGGGTACTCACGGGATGCACCACGAGAAGGTCGATCCATTGCATCCCGTGGAAATGCTGATTAGGCATGATACAAACTAGCCTGATCCTGTTGATGTAAAATAAAGGTAATTTCCTGCCCTGAATATAGCCTCTGTCTTGTTATTGTCTACATATATAACACTGGAGAGCTAAAAAAAACTCGAATAATGCAACATGAATTTTTCCATTACGTCTGGAGGCCTCAGTGAGATCTGACAGCTGTAGCCCATTTGGGTCCAGACCAGGGCATTGGAATTGGAGGGTGATCCCCCCACCCCTGCAGGAATAGAGACGCATGCACCCATGACAAGAAAACCAGGGTGTCCTTCCAAAAGCAGGACTAGACCCCTCTGAGAATGAGTCAGTCCTGTGTTCAGAGTGAGAGAGAAGGCAACTTATGTAACAAGGATCCTCAGAGGGATGGTAAGACACCCTGGAAAAATGAAAAAACTAGGCCAGTAAAGTTGACCAGGATTGGTCATCTGACAGCCATACTGATTAGGTGGCATCCAGGAGAACTCAGGTGCAAAAACGGCCATGGTGTCTGGCCCAGGAAAGCTAGCTCAGTCAGGAATTTAAAAGGAAAAAATTTTGAGTAATTTTTATTATCTCTTTTCATTTATTGGATAGAGATAGCCAGAAATCAAGAGGAATGGAAAGATAGAGAGGGAGAGAGATAGATACCCGAAGCACTGTTTCACCACTTCTGAAATGTTCCCCCTGCAGGTGAGGACCAGAGGCTTGAACCGAGGTCCTTGTACATTGTAACATATGCACTCAGCCAGACGTGCCACCACCTGGCCCCCAAAGGGAATGTTTTAACCTTTGGAGTGTATGAGTAAGAATGTATGTCTGCATGTTTATGGTTCCACAGCTTCACAGTCATGGAGCGTGAATGGGCTCCAACCTGTAGATTAGGTCCCCACCTGCAGGGGTAAATCTTCATGAGTGGTAAAGCTGCCCTTTTAGCTATGAACACTTGTATAAACACTTGATCAAACAGACAGCGACCATAGTTGGGGCTACAGGGAAATCTCAGGCTTTCCACTTGGGTGAGAATTCATGTTAGGAGGGCACAGAATCCAGCATCAATTTTTCTACATTCCAGACTACCTAGCTCCTTTGCTGGGAAGAGATCTCTTGACAATAGTCAGAACCCAGATTGAGTGGCGCAGAAGATGGAGGAGCCGCCAGGGTGATGATGGTCATGATAAATTCTAGAGTGGTGACTCTAGCCACATCATAAGGACCAGACATTATTGGCTGATCTCATCCAAGACTGTCCACAGGTGTGAGACAAACCAAGTCAAGCCAAGTTTGCAGCCAGGCATCCCCAATTAGAGCTGAAGCCTGGAGCAATGCCATTATGGGTGAGATGGTATCCAATACCTCGAGCTGCTTAATTGGGAATCTTGACCCAGATAGAGTCATCATCGGAGTGCTGGTAAAGGTCCAGTCACCATGGAAAACTCTCTTGTTACCAATGAAGAAGCCTTATTCACAGGACTATTGGCTAGTGCAGGATTTAAGCCACCATTGCTATATTCCCAGTGGTACCAAACCTGTACATCCTTCTGGATCATGTGTCCCCAGACTTATGTTGTTTTACCTGCCCAGACCTGAAAAATGGATTCTTCTGCCTAAAATTGGTAGAAAATAGTCAGAACATGTTTGCTTCTGAGTAGGAAGACCTGACTATTGGAAGCAGAGGCCAGATGATATAGACGTGGCCTCTCCACGGCTTCAAGAATTCACCAGCTATTTTTGGAGAAGATTTAGCTAGAGAGTTAGAGACTTGTCAGACACCTGTGTGTGTAACCTTGCAGTACATGGATGAACTTTTTCTGGTAGGCCCTTCATGAGAACTGTGTGAGCGGGGATAACAGAACTCCTAAGATATTTTTTTTTAATTAAACTAAACTAAACTAAGACTTAAAAAGTTGAGTGGATGAGTGGTGATACACCTGATTAAGTACACATATTACTGCATATAAGTACCTGGGTTCAAGCCCTTGACCCAACCTGCAGGGGGAAATGTTCACACATGGTGAAATAATGCTGTAGGTGTCTGTCTCTCTTTCCCTATACCCCCTTCTCTCTCAATTTCTTTCTTTTTTATCAAAGTTAAAGAAAAATTTAAAAAATAGAGTTGAAAAATTAAAATACAGGCTATATAGTTATATTGCCTGCAGAATTACATCCAAACTTCTAGATTTATCTTATAATTCACATCATACAATGCTTCCTACAGTTTTACCTGCTCAACTCTCTTATATCATGACCCCCCGCCAACTCTCTATACATAGAAATTCCCACTTTTGTTCAAACACACCTTACATTTTTCCTTTGCCTTTCTCTTAGCTCAGAATGTTTTTCTTGTTTTCTTCTCCTTATTTATCAAGATATAAAAGTATGGCTGTTGCTTCTGTGGAGAGCCTTCCAAGCCTTTCCATAGCAAATTTAATGGTTCTGCTTTGTGTGCTTACAATGTTTTCTCATTTGTTTTGTTAGGAAGCCACTGATCAAGCTCGACTGCAAACCAAGACAAACAGGAGCAGAGTAATGGTGTTCAAAGTTTTATTCACATAAGCACACACAGAGTTTCACTCATACAGGGGAACTCAGTACTGAGGGTTCACTAGCTGGGACTGCTCCCTGGGCTGGGAACCCTGAACAGCTCTAAGATCCTCTGTTTTATGCACTTAAGGGAGTGCATTCCAATCTTTAAACAAAGCAGATGTACATTCTAATCTCTATCTATGGCACCAATCTTTAGCAAAGCAGATGTACAGAAGCAAATTGGGCAGGTAAAATTGAGTGGGAACTTTCAAATTTAAACTGTCACATAAACATTTATTTTGCATCATCATTCTTGCCATTTCAAAGGAGTTATCTATCTATAGCTGCCCAGATGGCCCCGGGAGTTCCCGGGGGAGAGGTCAGCTTGTTTCTCAACTGTTATTGTCTTTTACCTGTAAAACTGGTCTCTAAGATGGAGGAACTCTCAAAATGGGCAACTCTTGCTCTCAGTTTCACTTATCATTGTGTTGAAACAGTCACATTTTCCCTTAGCCTTCCTTGTTAGACTTCCATATTAAAGCTTCTCAGAGGTGTAGTCTATCATTTAGTTATCACTCTATTCCATAAAATTATCTCATTCCACATTGAGAAAATGTTTTATATGAAATTAGATGCGTTAGAAAATTTATCCTCCTACCTTCATTCCATCCTACTCACCACCCCCCCCCCCAAGAAAAAAGAAAAGAAAAGAATGGTGGGTCACTAGCATTGTTTTATCTCCTATGCAAAGGGAGATCTAGATTTGGAATCTCAGATATTTTTTGCCATGTTCATGACTACTAGTATATAAGACAAGTTAAAAGTAAGTTTGACTAAGTCATCCATACACTGTTTAACTAAAATCTGTTGAACTGCAGATCAGATCCAGAATTGGGAAGATGTTTCACTGATTAACTAGAATGTCTGGAATATCTTGCTACTTGCTTCTAGATGTCCAGTGCCTGTTACATGATTGAATCTGTGGCTTCTTAGCATCAAACATTTCCTGTGTAGCTTAGAGGTTGCAGTACACAATTATCTAGTCTGGACTCTGCTGAGAAGTGATAATTAGGTGCTAAATGTTAACTGGATTACAACAGGGATTGTTCTTACTAGTCATTTAACACCTCATCAGGGGTCTGGCCTTGAATGCTGTTTTCTGTTTATTCTTCCTGTGCAGCTGCTTCTTCTTGACCTTTCGTCTACAGTCTATATCTTTCTGTCCAACTTTAGGATAGCCACATCTCTCCATTTATTTGATAGAATCAGGATCTGTAGTACACAAGTAGACATCTGTAACTCTTCTAAGAGTTTAAAAGGTACCAAGAACTTGAGCCTGCTTCTTTTTCCCAGCAGAGAGAGAATTCATTATAATTATAGATAGACCCAAGAGAACTCATGTGATCAATATGGTAACCATATATTGTTAACTTCCTATGTTCATGATAATTCTTAAATTTTGCCTAAGAGTTATCTGGGTTATGTTATTTTTGTGTCATCCATAGATTACAGATGTGGATAACAGAGTAGCAGACAATATGCACTTAAGTGAACTGTCTGTGTTCTTAGCCAATGTGCTGTTTTGAGATCTCTAACTCACTTTATCTGGAGCACTTTCTCCTACTGACTTGGCACATGGTATGAATATGGAATCCCTGTTTCACTGCTCCCAATTTATGCTTTGGGGATGAGAGATATAGTCTCCTCACCTGTGGGACTCAGTGTGACTAATGGATCTGAGGAGTGTTTTCAGTAAGTCAGTTGGAGAAATTTCCTAGGCTGAAGGAAATTGCAGGTAATTTATAAGGGTGACAGTCTATTTCTACCTTTTCATTCCCTCTGAAACGCACCCCCCCTCCCCCCAAGGCGAGTGGCATCAAAGAGATAATGGTCAACAGGGTTAGGTCCTGTGAAATGTGAGATGATTTAAATAAGAATAAGAAGTCCCAGATAAGAAGTTTGAGGATATCAGTTCAAGTATCATATTTTCTCCTCAATGTCTTAGATCACTTCAAATGTCATTCTCAAAGGTTTATGTGACTTTATTTCTCTATTTGTCACAGGAAAAAAAAATTGTAATACATCTCTCAGTGCCACTGCTCTTTAGTGTTATAGCTCAAAAGTAACTAAAGAATGAGACCAAGGCTGCACCTGGGGGGGGGGGGGTACATTTGTTTCTCATTAACGGGTTTCAGGTAGATTCCTACCAGATCTGAACAACTTTTCAACTTCAGCATCCAGCCTTTTATCTGTTTTCAAGCTGAGTGTGGCACAAGGTGATGGGTAGCAGAGATCATCAAGGTGCTGACAATATCAAAAGTGAGAGCAGTGTAACTACAATTAATGTCCACCAAAGCTTCTAGTCAGGACACTGGAATATGGAAGTGAGAGCCCATCACTTGTAGCAGGTTTTTCTCTCTCATTCTTTTGCCTGTAGATTTTTCATTTCATATTCATTACACAATATTTAAAACATTTTTCATAAATCGAGTAGAGATACTTTCTAACAGTGTTTTCTTAAAATATGACAGTGATATTTAATAAATAATAAAACTTGTATTTATTTTAACTTTGAATTGAGGATTTTTCAGGGAGTTAAAACTCTGCATAGCTCAAAATATTTTTATTCTTTTGCAGTAATATATCTAGTAAGTCTTACAGTAATTTTTGGTTTCCAACTTACATTTTGTGTTGAAATTTGTTTATAAAAATATATTGTGGCAATAAAATATGCCCTTTTTGGAAACCAAATCCACTGTGAATATACATTTTGATTAACTTGTTGTTTAGCTATGTTTTATTTATTATCATTATTTGCTAAATATGGCCAGGAAATTGTACTTTCAAAAGGCAATTTCAATCCCCACTGACTTATTTGCCATTCAAGGCACTTTCTCTAGTACAATTTGTTATTCTGGGGTTTTCTCTAGGTGGTTGTTTTATACTTCCATTTCAGTATGCATTTTCTTAGTGATACCAATATATCTGTCTTTATTTTAGTACAAACTCACTTAGCACTTTAATCCAAATTTATTTAACCCTTACCATTCACACATGGATGATAAGGACTACACATTTGTTATGCTAGTTTAATCCCTCTGGAAATATTTGGTTATGAATAAAAGAATGCTGCAGCTGTTTCAGCTTGCAGGTAGACAAGGACTCATTTTACAAAGCTAATGGAAGATCTACTTATATCACATTGACCTTGAATCTTTGCTTGTGAAAAAGACAAATATCAAAGAAATTGGGTTTTCATTTGGGGCTGACGCATCTTGCAAGCTGATAAACATTTTATTAAGATGCTTTTACTTTCTGAATTTCACGAGTCAAACTCGAGAAACTTGGGGTTTATTTATTTTTTTTGAAACTTGGGTTTTTTTTAAGGGCCATTTTTGTATCTGTTCTTTAATTCATCTCTTTAAAAAAGTAATTTGTATGTGCTGAGTACTTGAGAAACAAAATGGCAAGGACAAAATATATAGAAATTTAATCAGATTTTTTTCCTTTGATACAAATTTATTTGATGTTGATACCAATATAAGCAAACATGTCAATGCTTTATCTTCTGTGGTTCAGCAGTGAATAGTTGAATTAAATATATTGCACAGTATATTTGCACAGATATATTTATACAATATAGCATGTCTTTGTGTGAGAGTCTTGTTCCCCATTACCAGAAATTCTGTTTCCATGCACCCTGCTTCTTCCCAATATAGTCCCAAAATATTGCACAGTGAGAATCTGAGTCTGTAATCCTCTGTATCCATTGGATAAAGCAAAATATGGGAAATAATAATCTCATAATATCAGTGGCCTAAAAACCAGAAAGGTTCATCTTGTTCACATGCCATCTTTGTTACAAGTGGCTTTGGGGCTCTGTCTCTCTTAGAGACTCAAAGAAGAAAGTCCCACATCTACTACCAAAGGAGGGGGAAGGAGAATGGGGAAAACAGAGCACTGATCTTTAAACTTTGGAGCCAGAGGTGACACTAGTACTTCCAGCTCACATTTCACCTACAGAAATTCCAGTCCACTATGAGAACTTCTGTATCCTCTCCTCTCCCCTGATAGCTTTCCTATTCTTTATCCCTCTGGGAGTGTGGACCCAGGGTCATTATGGGGTGCAGAAGGTGGAAGGTCTGGCTTCTATAATTGCTTCTCCACTGAACATGGGCGTTAACAGGTGGATCCATACTCCCAGCCTGCTTCTCTCTTTCCCTAGTGGGGCGGGGCTCTGGGGAAGTGGGCTCCAGGACATATTGGTGGGTGGGGTCGTCTGCCCTGGGAAGTCAGGTTGTCATCATGTTAGTGTCTGGAACCTGGTGGCTGAAAGAAGAGTTAACATATAAAGCCAAACAAATTGTTGACTAATCATGAACCTAAAGGCTGGAATAGTTCAGATGAAGAGTTGGGAGTCTCTGTTTTGTAGATAGCTAGTAGGCCCATTTTTGTTTTCCCCTCTTATCCTCTGGTTTTTGTCAGTGTTTCCTTTTTATAAATAAATTAAAAAAAAAACACTGTAGAGATGAATCAAGAAACTGAGGTGACAATCAAGAATATACATCCTAGACATATTTGACTCTTAGATGAATTATTCTAGCCAGCCTTATTAGTACTGTTTCAAGCTTTCTTAATCCCTGTTGGTTTGTAAACAGAGGAGCCATCTTGGATATTTAGCAAATATACTTGTGAGGGTTTATGTATTTCCCTTGTACAATATGTTTGAATTCTTGAAGCCACAGAGTTGTGTACAAATAAAATTGTTTTAATCCAAAAAAGAAAAACAAACAAACAAACAAACAAAAAACGAAAAGAAATTCCAGTCCAATTCTGCTTGTGTCTAGAAGAAGGACTCAAACTATCTAGTGAGCAGCACTAGTAATTGTCATGCTCCAGATATATACAACCCCAGAGGAGGTTATAGGGGCTGTAAACTTGTCTCTGTGTTTCTTTGCTCACATTGCCCTTGTTTCCAAATTATTAAGCGTTCCAAGAAAGTGATACCAAGATATGAAAGCAAATATGGGACCCTTTTAGTCTGAGGTCCTGTGTAGCAGTAAAAGTCACATGTTTATGAAGCTTGACCTGAATACATCTTAGGAAGAAATGTGAGAAGACAGTTTTGTCCTCTAGGGGAATCACTGGAAAATGCTGATTAAGTGAGTGAACTTGTCCAGAAAGACCACACAGAATAAAGCAGATTGTCTGCTTGTCTCTCAGGAAGTGCTGTCAGGATGAGAAAGACAATGCAAGGGTGGAGGTTTGTCCTATGTGAATCCCTACAGGGAGGTGACCTCTATATTCAAAGCATAATCACTCACCAACAGTAATTTAATGGCATTAATTATATGCCTGTAACTGAACTGTCTCATGCTGGTAATTTCCTTAGTAAAAGAAGATTGGAAGAACCCTATCATGCCCTGACTTTCTCTAGGGGAAGAGCTATGGCAGCCTGCCAATAAGCATTAAGAATGATTTCCATTTGTCTGTGTCCATTTCAGCCAAGCAAAGTGAGAAGAACAGGTTTATCCTGTGGATGGAAAAGAGAAAAGTTAACTGGAACTTCTTAAGATACGTGCCAATCTGATATATTTCTTTGTTTATATCTTTCTTCCTTCCTTTTTTTTTTTTTTTGTCTCCAAGGTTATCACTGAGGATCAGTGTTGGCACTATGAATCAATTGTTCCTAGTGGCCATTTTCTTTTCCATTTTATTGGATAGGACAGAGAGAATTTGAAAGGGGACAGGGAGTTAGAGAAGGAGAGAGAAAAATACACCTGCAGACCTGCTTCACCGCTTTTGAGACATCCTCCCTACAGGTGGAGAGTGGGGACTCAAACCCAGATCTTTGCAGGAGTCCTTGTGCTTAGTACTATTTGTGCTTAACTGGGAGTGCCACTGCCTGGCCCCCTTATGTCCCTTTCTAAAACAAATAACCCTGAGGAGCTAGCCAGTCTTGAGTAGATCCTTAGGTTTTGAACATTTTGTTTTAATTGTTTTGTAAAGTAAGTTGACACACTGATCATTTAGTTATTTTGAATTAAATTCTTATTGGAATCATATACTTGTATAAAGGGCAAGAGAAACTGCAACCTAATTTTTAATAGTGTTTCTTAGGACTATAGTAGATATAATCGGTGGCTTGCCCAATATCACCCAGTTTCTGTGGGGATTGACTACTTAGTAATCATTATTTATATCCCTCCATACCTTCTGTACAACTGCTCTTCTCTGACTGTAGCTTCTTCACTCTGGAAGCAATACATGGCCAGTAACTCACTGATATGAGGGTTCAAGTCATATTCCTTGCCTCAAGGTGGAGATTTGACTTTACAATATACTTTATGTTCAGTAATCTTTCCGCATCAGGTTCAGATTCTAGTTTACCTGAGAACACATTCTTGTTAAAATATTTTTCTTTTCCTAACTCTAGTTGTGTTTTTTCACTCTCAGGTATTTCACAAGGAACAACCACTCAGTATTTCCTGTTCATGAAATTGTCAGGGTGTGCTTTGAGGGAACTCCATATAAGCAAAAAAGAAAGAAAAAAGAAAAAAAATATTTGATATCAAGGAGATTCTGAGTAGGCAATTGTCACTGGGCCAAAAATTGTATTTAAGAGTTACAGATGTGGGTATATTCTTTTCCAGAAAAGTATTAAATTTTACTGATATCATAGGAATAGCCCTCTTCTTGCCTTGTCCTTGTGTGCAGATAACTGAATATACATTATAAGGAAGGATGAAACTGTTTTATGAAGGGCGCAATGTTCTTTTAGAGCATGGCATTGGGAGAGCCATTGTATCACACTCCAAGAGCCAGCCTCTTTGTTCTTGTTCTGTAGCTCATAGTTGACCACTAGTGGTATGATAATAGTCATAGTTAATCTGTACATAGAGTAAGTGTGTTTCATATATCAACTCCTTGAGCAATCAAAACCCCTCTCTGGTAAGTCTAAAATGATAGAGCTAATAGGTGGGCTAGCCAAACTTGAAACTAAATAATTTGACTCTAAATTTCATCTCCTTACCATTTTGCTCTACTGTCTCACAGTTAAGAACAGAGGTTGCAAGGGTTAAATGAGGTAGTGTGAACAAAATAGTAAGTTACATAGATAATGGTAATAGCTATTATCACTTTGTGAGTTTTCAGATATACCTTATGTTTGCAAGCCCAATGCTTTACCCACTGCACCACATTCTCTGCAAGATATATATACATATACACATACACATACACATACACATACACATACACATACACATACACATACACATACACATACATATACATATCACCTCTGGAGCTTCACTTCTCCACATCAACTAGACTGGACTTGAACCTGCATTTTACAGATGACAAAAACAGGCACCCTCTCAGGTGAGCTATCTCACAGTTCAAGATAGCAAGATTTTGATACTGAGATCAGTGCCATCTTAGTCTACTCCCTTAAAAAATACAAATATTTGTTGTCTAGAATATCTTCTTGCCTCTGATCTCTGATCCTTTTCATACTAGTGAGCACAGTCTGGAAACAGTTACTGTTTTTTATTTTTCCTTGGCATTGTACCTTAGTAAGGTGGAGGTAATACAGAATGTCTTCATGCTCCAGGCACTCTAGTAGCATTATTTCCTGAGAATAATTTTCTTCTTTGTTTTTTGTTTACTTTATTTTTTTATTTATAAAAAGGAAACATTGACAAAACTGTAGGATAAGAGGGCTACAACTCCACACAATTCCCACCACCTGAATTCTGTATCCCATCCCCTCCCCTGATAGTTTTCCTATTCTTTATCCCTCTGGGAGTATTGATCCAAGGTCATTGGGGGATGCAGAAGATGGAAGGTCTGGCTTCTATAATTGCTTCCCTGCTGACCATGGGCGTTAACAGGTCGAACCATACTCCCAACCTGCTTCTCTCCTTCCCTAGTGTGGCGGGGTTCTGGGGAAGTGGGCTCCAGAACACATTAGTGGGGTTGTCTGGCCTGGGAAGTCCAGCTGGCATCATGTTAGCATCTGGAACCTGGTGGCTGAGAAGAGAGTTAATATATAAAGCCAAACAAGTTGTTGACTAATCATGGGCTGGAATAGTGCAGATGAAAAGTTGGTGGGGGGGTGTCTCCATTTTATAGATAGCTAGTAGGCATCTTTTAGTTATATTCCAAAGGGCCCATGACTAGTTTTTTTTTCCCCCTGAGCCTGAAATCTGATATTGCAGGTGGATCCAAGTTATTGTCTGGGGAGATAATGTCATGGCTGGAAAAAGGACCAGAAAGCTGGATCAGGGAAGAGAGTGGCTCCCAAATATGTACAAATATTGTTGACTGTAAGTCTTTTTTTTCCTACAAGTATTATTACTGAGATTTAATGCCTGCACTATGACCCCTCAACTATCTGTGACCATTTAAATTTTTCTCCATTTTTTTCACTTTTGACAGAGGTAAGGCAAAGGGAGATAGAGAGGATGAGAGAAAGACAAAAAAAAAAAGGTGGGGTGGGGTGGGGGGGGAGACACCTGCAGCACTGTTCTAAGAACTTAAATAGCATTCTCAGATATGTGCTACCTGGTACACCACCACCCACCCCCTCATTACCTTTTAGTTATTTTTTCTCTTAAAAGACTTTAGGATTGATTGCCTGACCTTATATTAATTCAAAGAAAAAAACCAGATCACCCTTGCTAGAAATGACTTGGATGCTTTTATTGTTATCAGATCAACAAAAGAGTCACACAGGAAACAGACAGTGTAACCTCCCAATTTTTATGGCTTGAGTTATTATATTAGAAAAACATCACTAGATAGTCATTTGATTGTTGATATCTTTAGATTTCACTGTGAGTCAGCATTCACCAAGTGATTCAGCTGCACCCTGACTGGCACTGAGCTTCTATATTGTACTTGACTGTGGGGGCCTTATGACACCTCTCCTAGCAGATCACAAACTTGTCACATACACACTATACATGTACAATGACAAGTCAGTGGATTATTTATGAATGAATGAGTGGGTAGCAAGATTCAAAGTGACTGTGAACATTAGAGAGAAGTTTGGGGAGGAACTTACTTTTTGGGAAGTGTTTAAAAATGAAGTCACACTGATTAGTGACAATTGAGGCACTCTTGTGGCTAGAAATACACATTGCTGACTTAATTGTTTCTTGATACAAATTAATTTAAATGAGAACTAGCCGGAGAAGAGTGAATTAGTTTTAAGGTGCTATGTGGCTTCAGGTTGGCAATCTTTTTCTTGTGAATATGCATTTTTAGTAAGCTGAGGTGAAAATGGAGTTTAGGAAGGCAATGATGGTAGAATTGGGCACAAAGGGGCGAGGTGGTGATGCACCTGGTTGAGCGCACATGTTATAGTGCACAAGGACTGTTTCAGCCCCTGGCCCCATGGCAGGGGGAAAGCTTCACAAGTGGTGAAGCAGTGCTGCAGGTGTCTCTCTGTCTCTCTCCCTCTCTATCACCCCCTGCCCTCTCAATTTATGACTGTCTTTATCCAGAAAATAAATATTGAAAAAAATTTTTAAAAAATGGGCACAGAAGAAGTAAAATGATGAGTAGGTCTTTATCATCAGGGGATTTTACTGGGATGCATTGGATCGACCTTCTCGTGGTGCATCCCGTGAGTACCCATTCATTGGGGAAACTGACGATCCTTCCTAGCCGACTGAATCCACATGGATCCCAGTCACTTTCAAAGCCAGAACAAGAAGCTCCTGACAGCATTCAACCTGACGCTGTTGACTGGCTACGGAAGAAGGGCAAACGCTAGAAGAAGAAGAAGGGGATTTTACTCATAACAGTGAATAAAGATTGAAAAAAATAAAAAAGAAATGGGCACAGAAGAAGTAAAATGATGAGTAGGTCTTTATCATCAGGGGATTTTACTCATAACAGTGAATTGATTAAAACAAATATATAAAAATTTTAAGATAAAGTGTTCAAATTCAACTATTACTACCTGGCTCTACTGTCCTCCCTCATGACTTTCCCAGAGCTTCTATAGAACTTATAGAGAACTGTCAGACATATAGAGAACTGTTAGTTGTCAATGGTGGTTAATTAGGACATGTCAAATGGTAGCTATTACATCTTTATTTACATATTGTAGTACAATAAGCAAAACATCAAAAGAAGCAAAGAATTTTAGCTCCTCCAGTGTTTCATATTTCCCATGAAGATGGACTGGGGGACACAAGGGAGAGCCTCACTGTATAGAGAGACTCACATAAACAAACAAACAAACAAACAAACAAACCACAACTTTTACCATCTTCTGGACCTGAGTTCTAGGGAATGAAGGTCCATTATTCCAGTCTGATCCCATTATATACAAGGAAGTTGCTGATAGAGGTACTTATGATAGGAATAAAAATATGTGTGAGGTTGACCAATGGGAGAGTAGGTTAGGCAGAGTGCTTGATGGGTTTCTCCCAAGTCTAATGTGGGAGACACACATCATAGTGCCTGACAGGCAAATTCTAGTAAGATTTGAAAGGTCATAGGTTAAATTCTGACCTAGAGTAAGATGCCCCAAAAAACTGTGAACATAGTTTGAAAAGCGTTGTGATACTTGACAGAATGTGAGGTTGCTTTGTGAAGAAAAGATGTAGTCATTTAGCTTTTAGGGTGAAAATAATTTAACATATTCTGTGCTAATTACTAGTTTATATTACAACCTAATTAGTTTGGCAAATTCATCCAAATATATCAGCTGATCTCTTTGAAACCCTGCTCTTTATCTTACCTATGAAAGTCAACATGGGTTTCTATAAACTCATTTTTCTGTTGACTATACGTGTCTGAACTTTTGTGACTCTTTCATGAAGTAGACTAAATAAAAACTGTCAATGCAGGGGCTTGGTGGTGGCTCACTCAGTAGAGCACAGTCATACCATACATGAGTACCTGGGTTGAAGCCTTCAGCCTTCCCTTGCAGGGGGTAGCTTCACAAGTGGTAGAGCAGTGCTGCCAGTATCTATCCTCTCTGTCTCTTTTTGTCTCTCTTCTCTCACCCTCTACCAAAAAAAGAAAGAAAATAACTGTCAATACTAACATAAAACGTTATAGCCTGAAGGCACAGGGTCTCTGTAAATGAGTTGTCAGTCACTGTTTATAGCCAATTTCATGGTTGCTTGGTAATTAGGAGCAGAGGAACAAGTCTTGCCAAATCGGTCTCTCAAATCAGATGTGAAATGATGACATAATTATTAAGCATTTACATGGCATTTTTATATGAATAAAATGAATCCCAATAAATATTATTAGTGATAGTCATGTATTTTTTGGGGGGTTTCGGTGCATTTTTGTTGGCTGATTAAGTTTTCTATTTATAAGAAAGCACAAACTATCTTAGGGTAAAACATTTCATTCTTCTTTGTTTTATTGTCACCAGGGTTATCGCTGGAGCTTGGTGCTGGCACTATGAACCCACCATTCCTAGTGATAATTTTTTCTCCTCCCCCACCCCGTTTTTATTGGCTAGGACAGAGACATGCAGACCCGCTTCACTTCACCTAAAGTGTTCCCCTGCAGGGCCCTCGCACATGGTAATTTAATGTGCACTCCACTGGTTGTGCCACCTCCACCCAGCCCCCAAAACATTTCATTTACCAATTTCTAGGTGCAGTCTTAAGATTTATTGAAATCCCAATGTTAGGACTCACTTGCCTATAACTATCAATGGACTCAAATAAACCCTTGATGATTTGGTTGCATGTTTCAGATATAAAGCAGAGGGCTAGGTGTGGCACACCTGGTAAAGTGCACACCTGACCATGTGTGAGGATTTGGGATCAAACCCCACTTACAGGGAAGAAGCTTCATTAGTGTTTGAGGAGTGCTGCATGTGCACATATAATTCAGTGACAAGACTGAATATATCAGACTGAAGAGATATATAGTGCAAAGTCTCCGGAAAAGATATATACCTTTTATGCTGTCACTGAGAACTCTTTTTATCACAAAATTCTATGTATTCAGGAATCCTAAAGTGTTTTACGGACTCTCTTTTTTTAAATGTTGGGTTCTTCATCACTGTGATTGATTAAGTCATTTGCTAGTGATAAGTGATACAACTTCCAGTCCCTATCATTTTCCCCGTGGTTGGGGTCAGGAAGTGGTGAACGGGACTAAAAAATTTTAAGCCTCTAATTACTTGGCTGAGTCTTGACAAATTTTAAGTAATTATTTTTCTTTTTGTCATTTTTTTTATTTATAAAAAGGAAACATTGACAAAACCATAGGATAAGAAGGGTACAACTCCACACAATTCCCACCACCAGAACTCCGTATCCCATCCCCTCTCCTGATAGCTTTCCTATTCTTTAACCCTTTGGGAGTATGGATATTCCTCTACACCTGAGGAAGATCGGTCGATATTGGGGCAGTTTGGAATGTTCCTACTCATGACCACAGAATGTGAGCTCAGGTCTACGGCCATACCACCCTGAACACGCCCAATCTTGTCTGATCTCAGAAGCTAAGCAGGGTCGGGCCTGGTTAGTACTTGGATGGGAGAATGTGAGCTCAGATCTACAGGGATGCAGAGGTCAAAAAATAATTATTTCTATTAGTGCATTAATAGTGATTTACAAGATTAGGTGAATAATTGTCCATCACTCCCATCACCAAAGTTCTGTGACTATATCTTCCTACAGTGGAAGCCACTGTAGTTTTTCTAAGGTCAAAGAAATAGGCTGAATATATATATATATATATATAATGCATATACCTATCATCATATATGCATTTAAAATTTTTATTTATAAAATGAAAATATTGACAAGACTATTTCCACACAATGCCCACCCCCAAAGCTCCATATCTAATCCCCTTCCTTGATAGCTTGCTTCCCTATTCTTTATCTCTCTGGGAGTATGGACCCAGGATCATTATGGTGCGCCGCCCCATCACGACCACCAGAGAGACTGACAAAGTCATCTCCTCTGGACCTGCATTCAGACTTCAAAAAAGCTGGGCAGAAGGACGGGAATGGGTCGACGCATTCTCCCCCTGTTATTGCTACAAACAATTATACTGTCACAATTGATTAATAATGCTTTGGCAGTGCCTGGTGGAAATGGAGAGTCAGAAGCACCCCCTCTCCCTTACACAGGAGCAAATTTGAAAGTTACATTATGAAAGTAGAGAAGGTGGGTCAACATAGACGGACAAAACAAGTCATGTTATGACTTGCCCCTCATAGAAACAATACAGAGATTGAGGCCTCCCAGGTACAAGTTGACATATTGAAACAAAGAAAGATTAATAGTTAAACTGTACCAGACCTAGATGAGCAGTGGTCCACGACTAGGCAAAGATCTGTACGCCCCCATAGAAGATTAGTGGTAGAGATAGCCCTCAGCAAAAGTCTAAAACAATTCTGGGTATGACCTCCCCTGAGAACAGAATGATACAAAGTATTGTACCCATTCTTTACAGTTATGGGGGAATAACATGTAGCCTGCCAAAGCCACAAGACTATTGTTACTTCTTTATGAGCTGGTTGCTTAGGCAACCTGAATGTAACCTGAAAAAGGTATAAAAGCTAATGCAGTTTCACTATAAAAACGAGTCCAGATTCACCCTCCAATAGAGTGTGGTGTCTATCTGTTCTCCCTCACCGACTCCTGACCCACCTCGGAGGTTGCCTTCAAGACCCCTGACCCTCCTGCTGCTCATCCACTGAGTGGTCTGCGGCATTATGGGGTGCAGAAGGTGGAAGGTCTTGCTTCTGTAATTGCTTCACCGCTGAACATGGGCATTGGCAAGTCGATCCATACTCCCAGCCTGTCTCTCTCTTTCCCTAGTGGGGCAGGGATCTGGGGAGGCGTGGCTCTAAGACACATGATGGAGTCTTCTGCCCAAGGGAGTCAGGTTGGCATCATGGTATCAATCTGGAACCTGGTGGATGAAAAAGAGTTAAGATATAATGTAGAACAAATTGTTGACTGATATATATATATATATATATATATATATATATATATATATATATATATATATATATATATTTAAGTCAATGTATTTCAATTCTCTTTTTTTTTCCCTCAGGGTTATCACTTGAGAAGTGTCCCCCCTACAGGTGGGGAGCTGGGGGCTTGAGCCCTGATCTTTGTGTGGGTCCTTGTGCTTAGTACTATGTGTTCTAAATCTGGTGTCGTAGTGCCTGGCCCCTGTTACAATTCCCTATGTTCCCCATGTGAGTGAAGTCAACTGGTAGTTTCCCTTTACTTCCTTATTTACTTCACTAAGTATAATCACCCTGACAGTCAGTCTTCAACCTTAGTATACTTTGAGATTTTTGCAACTAGAGAGGTAAGACAGAACCTAAACTCTAAATCCTCCTTTTTGTGCTTCTAACAGATAATCAAAGTGGGAATCACGTATCTAGTTCTTTGAGAGCTATAACAAGCTATGGGTTTTTACAATATTTTAACTGCTACTAGATCAGCAAAATAGTTAATATCTCATGCCAAAGTGAAAATGCTTCCTCAATTATTGGGGATGATTCATTTTGCCCATGACCCCAGCCACTGATATAATTACCTAGAAGTCAAATGGTCTTCAAACAGTCCATAAGAAATCAAAATTCTAATATGGGCTCCCTTTTTAAAAAAATAATTATTTGAAAAATACCATTAATGTGCCTTAATCATTCCATATATCCATATGTTACTGGGATTTATTTATTTTTATTAGAGTGGGAGTGATACCAAGCACTGCTCAGCTCTGGCATATGGTAGTGACAGGGATTAAACTGGAATCTCAAGGATCTCAGGCATGTGAGTCTAGTGTGGAACTTCTGTGCATCTCCCCGGCTAACTAGAGTGATATGCAAATATGTTTTCTCATTTCTGGCAGAATTATCTTTTTAAAATAGTCTTTTATTGGAAAATGTTGTTTTACAAGAGCATTTTTGTTTCAGGGGTATAATTTCACATCTCCCCACCTCACTAATGTGCCCTTTCCCTCTAATGCAGGACATTGGACATCCTCCCATTACATGCCCCACCCTCTTTTTTAGGCATTTTACAAATCTCTCATTTTATGTAGGAATTCTCCACCAAACAGTCTTTCATAGACAAATATTTCATTCTGTGACCCTTTAAAGTGATAGTCAAGCACTAACTACTAAGTTAGCAGGTTAGTCTACAAGTGAAGCTTTTAATTAATGAATTTGAAATTTGCTTCATTGTAGAATCTCCTAAAATCAGGTCCTGATTTTTAGAGTCAGAAAAAATGAGACTACCTCTCCTTTATACCTTATAAGTTATTTTTCCCCAATACAGGCACTAAATATCAGTTTTTAGGTTTTCCAAGTCTTAGACATATGTCAGATTTCTTTCTCCTTTTGGATTTTATTTATTTTTCACTATTGTTATCAAACAAACTGGATCAGTGTATCCAAGTTCCTGAAACTAACTTAACTATAATTCAGACCAGAAAGAACTGGAAATAGCACTGTCAAATGAACACTGTGGATAAAATAGAACATCAGCTTACATATTCTGTAATCTGCTAAAGTCTAAGGTGGTACTGCACTTAGTAATGGTCAATCACTTCAAAAGTGCAGTCACAGGGACCCAGCAGTGCTGTATGTGGTAAAGCATGCATATTGCCATCCACAAGACATGGGTTCAAGACTCCACCCCCCCCACACCTGCAGAGCAACAGAGCAGCAGGCCTCTATCTCTTTCTCTCCCTCCCTCTTTCCCTTCTCTCTAAATTTCTCTGCCATTATCTAAAATAAATGATAAAGTTTATAAAGATAGTCACAAGAAACCCTAGGTTATTTAACTGCACTCTGTCATTACATCATAATTCCTCACCTGTTCCTAGATTTGAAGAATGAAAGATCAGTTTTCTTTTTTCTTTTAAAAAATTTTTAATTATCTTTATTTATTGGATAGAGAGAGCCAGAAATCAAGAGGGTAGGGGGAGACAGAGAGGGAGAGAAACAGAGAGACACCTGCAACACTGCTTCACCACTCACAAAGTTTTTCTCCAAGAGGTGGGGACTGGGGGTTTGAACCTGGATCCCTGCACATTGTAACATGTGTGCTCAACCAGGTGTGCCACCACCTGGCCCCAATCTGTCAGTTTTCCACAGCTTTTTGTAACTAAACACTTGCAAAATTAAAAGAAAATAAATGTGTTCTCTTACAATTCTGGAGCTTATACGTTCAAGGATTGTACTCCCAGAAGCTGTAGGAGGAAAAAGTCCTCCAAGATTCTTCTAGCTGTGGCCATTGGCATTCTTTGACTTGTGGCTGCATCACTTTCTCTCTACATCTTCTTACTGTCCTCTGTATGTGTGGGCAGTTCCAAACTCCTCTTGCCTCTCTCTTCTAAGGGTAAATGTGATTGCATTTAAAGACAACTTGGATGATTCAGGATAAATTCCTCCTCTCAAGATCCTTCATGGACAAATTTCCTCTCCCACCATGTGAAACTAAGCTACCCTCTCTCCAAAACATAGTTTGAGACTGACATAGAAGCACTGTTAAACACAGCCATTTTCCTGAAGGGGAAAAATGTAAAGAATAAAGGGATCACTCATTCCGGAGAATTTCAAATCTAGCAAGACAAGTTTCATTAGCCTTCAGGGCAGGAACATGATTCTCTGTGATCTGAAGGGCTTCCCTTTGCCTCTGTGCCTGTGGGTCAGGCTTATGCTTCTTTTATTTCTGTCTTGTTTCTGTTTCCTTCCGTCACGCTGCAGTGCTTCTGCTATTTTTTAGAAACCTTGTTGGCTTCCCATGTTCAGTATGAGTATTCTCACTATTAAATACACAGTGATTTCTACAAATCATTCCAGGATATTTCCATCTCTCTTTGTACATGATCTCTTCAATAATACTCTTTGTTCATAATCTCTTCAGTGGTGACTTATTTGACATCTTTTGTAGAACATGCTATTATATTATTATATATTTTTATTGCTACGAAGGTTATTGCTTGGGCTTGGTCCTGGCACTACAAATCCATCTCTCCTGGCAGCCAATCGAGAGGAGAGAGGGAAATAAATAGATAGACCCTTGAAGCCCTGTTTTACCACAGGTGAAGCATGTTCCCTGCAGGTGTGGAGTGGAGGACTGAAACCAGGTCCTTGTAAATGGTAATGTGTGTGCTCAACCGCATGTACAACTGCCTGGCTCCAAACACACTTTCTTAAAAGTGAATCTTTTAATTAGTTCATCCTTTTGCAATCTTGATAAAGTGAGGATTTTCTAGATCATCAATTTCTGGCTGCTTTTTAAAAATAGTATTTTATCAAATAAAAATGGAATTATCTCATGATAGAGCACTATCACTCTTAGGCCTTTATCCCAAAGACATGCAAACGCTAATTTGAGGGGACGTATAACTCTCATAACTGCATTATTCATAATAGCCAAAGAATGGAAGCAGCTTAAATTCCCATTAACAGATGACTGGTTAAAGAAGTTATGGGGTACATCCTTCACAGAATACTACTTTGCATAAGTGCAGCAAACAAGTAGAAAGACCTAAGAAGGATGCCATAAATCACTTAAATCAAATAGTTTCTTAGACCTAGATACCCTCCTCATCTATTTCACTTTTCTCAGTCATTCTAAGATTAACCTTGTCAGATAAAGTAAGGATTACCAACGCTGGATACAGGCAACAGACTGGCATACTTTGATGATGGCCCTTTTAGTCACTACCAGGCCAACCCATCACCTGGGACCCTAGCCAAGGAATCCTGGGATTCCCACACAGACATGATGGGCCTACACCTCTAACAGATCCCTCTCTCCTCTGTCACTGGACCTCTCCATCAGGAACAGAATTGTGGGCCCTCTTGTTGGCCCCTACAGGACCTTGCCCTCAACGTGGAACAACAACGGTAGAAACCGCCCCAAAACTGGAAGGAGGCTGGGTCAACACACCCTGCCACTGGACGAGGACCGGTCCTGCAATGAGTGCAGCCTAGAATGTCCCCAGCCGTGACCACCGAATGACAGCTCAGACCTATGGGGAGGCAGATGCTACACGGGCTCCCACAGTGAATACGGGTCCCCGAGCAGAGAGGTGGAGTTTACAGTTAACGATATTTATATACTTTTCCCATGTTTGGGAGCTACTCTCTTCCCTATCTGAGCTTTCTAGTCCCATTTCCAACCCTGACACCATCTCCACAGCCAATACTTTCATCCCAGCTGCATGTTAGCTGTCGGGCTCAGGCAAAAACTAATAAAGTCATGGGCCTTTTGGAATACACCTACAGACTTCCTAGCTTCTTCCAAAAATGGAGAGCCCAAATTTCATTGGCTTTTCTCTGCCTGTGTCGCGGCTGGCTGTGCCACCTCAGAGGGATGCTGTGCTGCCTGGGAGTCTTTATCTTCCACCAACTCTCTCCTGTGAGTCAGACGCCAGATGCCTCCATCAATCCTGTCGCTCATGGCCTCAAACGATGCCATCTGTGACCCCATCGAGAGCACAGAGGTGCCAGCTGACATTCTGGGCCTGCAGAAGATCCCCCTGGAAGCCGTCCCTGTCCCTGTGGAGCCCATGGTCATCGAGATCCTCCAGGAGCACCAAGATTTCAGTGGCGGGTGGGGATAGATAGCATAACGGTTATGCAAAGAGACTTTCATGCCCGAGGCTCTCAAGCCCCAAGTTCAATCCCCCACACCACCAGAGCTGAGCAATGCCCTGGTAAAAATAAATAAATAAATAAAAAGATCTCAGTGGCAGTTGGGTCCAGGGCGGCCACTACCACCCGCCGCTCAGCGGCCAACAGTCCCCGGGCCACGGAAACCACGTCACGGACACGATCGTGGTGCAGAGCAAGCGGAGCTGGTGGGCCACTACGACCGCAGCCTGGAGAGCGGGGTGGCCGCGCCGCTGGCCCACGACACCATACTTCCAGCAGACCCTGGCATCCCTGTAGGCCTTGGTGTCCTCGTCCTCGTCCACATCGTCAGCCTCCAGCTCCTCCTGGCCCCCGTCAACCGACACGAAAGCACAGCCCGAGGGGGGCCCGGTGAGGCCTGTGGGAGAAGCTGCAGCAGCTCAGAGCCCCGCGCCAGAAAGTCGGAGCAGAAGCAAGTGAAGATCAAGATCATGGAGGGCGAGTCCTCCGTCACCATGTGGCCAGAAGAGGACAACAACAATGACGATGACAACAGCAACCGATGATGCCAAGCTCCCAGAGCGGCTTGAAGAGAACTCTTCTCCTGACTATTCCGAGTACATGAAGGGAAAGAAGCCTCCGCCTGGGGGAGTATCTGGCATCTAGTTCTCCCATCCCAAGTAGCTGGCGGAATTCACCAGGATGAAGCCCAAGAAGGCCAAGGAGGGCACCCATGTAGCATGGCCTGCCCGCATAAAGGCTGTGTGAAGAAGTTGCGCCATAACTCCGCCATGCGGAAGTACCTCCGTAGCCACGCCCCCTGCCCCAGCAGAAGCCCTTCCGGTGCACCTCTCAGGCCTGAGGAAGCGCTTCTCCGCAATTTCAACTTGTGCGAACCTGTGTGGATCCACGCTGGGGATAGAGCCCTTTATTTGTCCCTTTAGATTCCTTATTATTAAGCAAGTGGGGAAGCAATTACAGAAGCCAGACCTTCCACCTTCTGTACCCCATGATGATCCTGGGTCCATACTCCCAGAGGGATAAAGAATAGGAAAGCTTCCAATGGAGGGGATGGGATGTGGAGCTCTGGTGGTGGGGACTGTGTGGAATTGTACCCCTTTTATTCTATGGTCTTGTTGATTATTATTAAATCAATAAATAAAATTTAAAAAGAATACTACTTTGCAATAAAAAAGTTATTGCACTATGTGGGACAAAATGATGGGACTGAAGGTGATTATACTTAAGGTGAAAGTGATTATACTTATACTGAAGGTGATTATACTATAAGCAAAGACATCAAAGAGCTTCCAGGTGGTTTTACTCAAATGTAGAATCTAGAGAACAGATACACATGAAATTGCAAAACAAACAAAAAGAAGCAGCACATTGTTTCTAGACTGTGAGAACTACAGGGGTTATTTTTGAAAGGGTAAATACACATAACTTTGGTGGTGGTTTGGTGTGGAACTATACACTAGTCTTCCATTCTTGTAACTCACTATTAGTTATAATTAAAAATGAATAAATAAGAGAGACATGAAAACAAAATATTTTATTTCTTGATTTTTAAATTATATTTATTTACTGAATAGAGATAGTTGGAAATTGAGAGGATTGGGGAGGGAGAGAAGAAGAGAGACAGAGTGACACCTGAAACACTGCATCATTTGCAAAGCTTTCCCCCTGCTGGTGGGGGCCAGAGATTCAAACCTGGGTTCTTGCGCACTGTAATATGTATGCTCAAAAATATTTTATTTCAATGAGAAAGACACACATAGAGAGATGAGAGCTCTGCTCTTGTGTCCTTTTGCATTTCTCCATCACTTGCTCTTATCCAGCTTCTGTAGTCCTTACTTTATTTGATAAGTTTAGCCCTCAATGTAGAGCAATAGTCTTAGAAACTGCCCTGCTCTCTGAAAGGAGGGTGGGTTAACATATTCTACCACTCAAGTAAGACTGGTCATGATATGAGTGCAGCTTAGAATGTTCCTAGCTGTGACCAACAGGGAGAGGTAACAGTTTCCTGTGCTAAATATGAATAGGTATGGGCTCTGGGTCAGATTGATGGGGTTTAGTTAATGGTATTTATATACTTTCCCCATATTTGGGAACTACTCTGCCCTGATCCAGCATTCTATTTGTATTCTCAATTCTGACACCATCTTCCCTACAATACTTTTTTTCAGACAAAACTTAGTATAGTCATGGGCCACTTGTAATATGTCTAAAATTAACTTCCTAGCTTCTTCCAACATGAAGACCCCAAATCTCATTTTCTATATTCTTACCTTCAGGTTCCTGATTACTAAACAATTTGTTCTGCTTTATGTCGTAATGACTTTAAGCCACCAAGTTGCAGATACTACCATGATGACAACCTGATTTCCATGATGCAGACGACCTTAACATTGTGTCATGGAACCCCACCTCTCCAGAGTCTTACCCTAGTAGGGAAAGATAGAAACAGGCTGAGGGTATGGATTGACCTGTCAGTGCCCATGTTTAGTGGAGACACAATTACAGAAGCCTGACCTTCCACATTCTGGATCCCATAAAGGCCTTAGGTCCATACTTCCAAAGGGATAAACAATAAGAAAACCTCCAAGGGGATGGGACATGAAATTCTGGTGGAGGTAATTATATGGATTTGCACCACTCTTATCCTACAATCTTGTTAATCATTATCAAATCACTAATAAAAATCTTTGCATATGGCAAAGTGAGTGCACTATTTGGGTGAGCTATTTTGCCTAATTTTGCTTAATATTATTTAAACTATCCATTTAATTTTTTACTATGTGGTGGTGGAGATTTAACCCAGGTTCTCATGTGTGAGTATTGCCACCAAGTCATCTTCTTGATCGAACTTTTTTCTATATTTAGAATGACAGGTAGAGAGGTTAGTGAGCTTAAGAAAGACAGAGGACAAGGAGTAGAAGGAAAGAGATAAACACTGTCCTGTCATTTGTAGAGTGCTGTTTGCTGCTTTCATGTGATGCCTCGTGTACATAAAGCCTCGTGAATTTGAGGTGGGAGCTCTACCACTATGTCCCCACTCCCCTACCTCCTTATTTTTCTGCCTTCTTATTCTCTAGTTCTAAAACCACTTCACATTGCTAGTTTTTTTTTTCCTTCTAATAGGAGCATTTCATTCCTTATGTAAAAAAAAACTAATTAGTTCCCTGTGGATGCTATAACAAATTACTAATATAGTCATGATGCCTTGAAACAACTGAAACTTATTCCCTTATAGTTTTAGATGTCCAAAATCAAGCTGTAGAGAGGGCAATACTTAATCCAGAAACACTTGGAAGAAACAATCCTTTGCTTCCTTCAGCTATTGGTGGTGGTAGACACAGTTTGTCTCTTGCTATTTCCCTCTCTACTCCATCTTCAAATTACTTTCTTTATGAATGTTTGTTTATCCATAACTCTACCATTCTCTTAGGAGCATACATGCAACCTCATTATGACATATCTTTTCAACATATTTAATTTCATCACACCTAAGACATAATATCCAGAGATATTATGAATTAGAAAGTTTGGGGCAGAGGAGTAGAAGAGAACTGTGGGGGCCTGGTGCATAATGAAATTGTTTATGTGTGACAGTGACTGCACTGTAAAGGATTAGCCCCCTCAATGAAAAAAAAAAGTGAACATATCTTTGGTGAAAACCATTTTTATTTGTTTGCTTAATATATGCCTCAAAATTCTTCCTATCTGTTTACATTGTCTCAAAGGTACCTTTTCATTTTTAGATATTTGTTGTAGCAATATTCTACTTCTGGAATACTCAAAACTTCGATTTCATTTCCCAGGAAAGTTATAACAAAATATCATAAACTCAATGGCTTAAATAATATACATTTTTTTCTCTCTCCCTTCTTGAGGGTAGAAGTTTGATATTACTATCACTGGAATGAAAATCAAGGCACTGGCATGACTGTACATCTTTTGGTGTTTCTAGGGAAGAATCAATCTTTGTCTCTTCTGGTTTCCAGGGACTGACTTATATGTATCACTCCATTGTATATCTGTAGTCACACTACTTCCTCTGTGTGTGTGTGTGTGTGTGTGTGTATAACTGCTATCTGACTGCATTTATCACTATAACTGTTATAATACTAGGAACTCTTCCAGATAATATAGGAAAATCTCTATGCCAGTATTCTTTACCACATCTGCAAGGGCCTTTTCCCGAGCAGGATTTCAAACAGTTAAATATGGTTATCCTGAGGGGGCATTATTCTAAACTACAATGAATACCATCATGTTTAACTTCCTTTTTCTGCATGGTAAAAAGCAAAAACAATCGTTGCGTTGGTTAGGTTGTGGTCGGCGGATGCAATATTATTTGATATGGATTGGGAGAGGCATACAGGAAAGTGGGCCCTATCCAAGGGTTCCAGGACTGGGGCGGGGAAGCAATTACAGAAGCCAGACCTTCTACCTTCTGCAACCCACAATGACCCTGGGTCCATGCTTCCAGAGGGATAGAGAATGGGAAAGCTATCAGGGGAGGGGGTGGGATATGGAGATTGGGTGGTGGGAATTGTGTGGAGTTGTACCCCTCCTACCCTATGGTTTTGTTAATCAATCCTTTCTTAAATTAAAAAAAAATTTTAAAAAAAAGCAAAAACAAAAACAGGAGTTCAGAGAAGGCAATTCAATCTCTATGGGTGGGCTTGTATTCTTAGAACGTATCTCTGGAGCAAGAAGACTCTTTCTAATCTCTGCTATGATAGAAAAGAAGTTACCAGAAGCAAAGACTAATCATTTCTGATGATATATACAGTTGATATTCAGAGAAAATAAATATTGGATTATTGATAATGATAGAATGTAAATATTTTTATATTTATAACTTTGTTTCAATTTTTTAAAGTTTTTATAGTTACTTATTTTTATTTATTCCCTTTTTGTTGCCCTTGTTGTTTTATTGTTGTAGTTATTATAGTTGTTGTTATTGATGTCGTCATTGTTGGATAGGACAGAGAGAAATGGAGAAAGGAGAGGAAGTCAGAGAGGGGGAAAGAAAGATAGACACCTGCAGACCTGCTTCGCTGCCTGTGAAGCGACTCCTCTGCAGGTGGGGAGCCGGGGGCTCAAACTGGGATCCTTACGACGGTCCTTGCGCTTTGCACCACCTGCGCTTAACCCGCGCTACCGTCCAACTGCCACTTTGTTTTAATTTATTCACTTACATCATGTTTTCTCAATGATGTTAGTGTTGATATTGAAGCTGAATAATTCTCTCGTGGTTAGTGCACATGGGGAAGAGTCTGTTCCCTGGAATACAAAATGGTTATCACCATCTCTAGATGCTTATAACACACACAGTAGCGTCTCTTCACTCCTTACTCATCTACTTCTGATTTTGAAAAAAAATGTTTGCAGACGTCATCAAATATATTGGGAGAGAGGCAAGAACAAAATCACCACGAGTTGAAAAACTACTGACCTATATGAAAACATTAGATTCAAGGTATTTACTTTTTTAAGTTATATGTTATTTGAGCAACAATATTTTTCTGTAGCCAAAGGTTAAACTGTAAATGTGTGAAAAAGGACAGAGCAACTGCCAAAGCACTTCAGACCTCTGTTACCTTCTTCCTGATGGACCATAAATGTACCTTTTGGAGTCAGCTGTCAATTCACCCAATAGTACTGTCATCTTGTTTATATTATTTATAAGGCTAGATTGAGAGGATTTGTCAAATACCTTGCAGAAATTCAGATATTAAGTCAAACACATTTTAATGATAGATCTTTAGGAGTCTGACTAATCTTTAGCATATTCTGTCACTTAGTAATTACGACTTTCTTTTTGAAGAACTCATAAATCATACTGTTACTCAACTATTCTAGAGTCCTTTGGGGCTTAACTTTAAACTACTACTTTCTGTCTGTGCAGTCCCATCAATATATTTATGCTTTTCAATGTATGGTTTCTAAAAGATTATGAACTTATTATTATAAAATATTATGTCTGTAATTTCTCTAACACACACACACACACACACACACACACACACACACACACACACACACACACACGGAGTGAGAGTCTATGTAGGGAAATTTAACATCTTCAAACCAACAAAAAGGTTTCCATAGACTCCCTTCCATGATTGAAACCTTGCTACTGGATCCTGGGTAAATTACATAACCAACTGCCAACTTGTCACAGAATGACTCAAATATTATTCAAACTATCTTAACTCATGAATTCCAGCCCCATTATGGGTTTCTGAATTGTTCCTTAGCTTACAGAAAAGCACCACTGTCTGGTCAATCCTTCAAATCTGAACAGAGGAAAATAGTCTTAGGCATAACCCCTACTTATTGAGCAGTATTTAACCTATCAGAAAAACTCGTGGTTTATACTGTTTAAAATATATTTCACAGTTTCTTCTTGATAGATGTACCAGTTCAAAGTTTGTTATTTTCACCTGGAATAATACAAGAACTTCTTAATTGAGCACCTTGAGTCTATTGCTAACAGGCAGGAGAAGCTTCTTAAAATATACATAATTGAATGTTAATTTTGTAGCCTGACACTTTACTGTATTGCCTGATGATTTCCAAATATCTTATTTATAAAATGTCATGTTAAAATAATATTTATTCATGCTGAAAGGTGGGAGACATTCCTATCCAGATTAAAAGGTTACAATAATGCCCACTATTTAAAGTAAACAAAAGTTTAAGCTATGTAGATACTTATCTCTATTCATAGTCAAGCAGCCATATATTGTTTTATTTTCTTGTACCAAGTATTTAACTGTTTCCTAGTAGCATTTTTACTTGCATTACTTTGGCAACAGAAGTAGGTGGTGAATAATCTTGTGTAACAGGTTTCATTTGTAGTCAATCAAAGAATTTGGGAATAGTAACATTTTGGGGGACCAATACAAGATATTGGGCAATTTGAGAAAGAATCATTAACTGCTCTTAGACTTCTATATCCTTTTTACTGGAACCTCAGAACACGCAAGAAAAATAGTAAGCATAATAGAAGGCTAAAACTTAAAGCAATTCATCTCCAATTAAAGTGGGTCCATCATAGCTTTACTTTAGAGGGCCTGCCTTGCAGCTCCTCCTACCACACCATGACCTTGTCATCTGGTGGGGCTAGCTTGGCTTCCAACAGTGGTGACTGTAGTTATTTTGTGGTTCTAGATAAAATTTTGTAGCTTTTGTTCTATCCTCTTAAAAAATTGGTGGGACCTTGATGTGAATTGCATTAAATGTGTACATGCCTCTAGGTAGAATATTCATTTTTATTATGTTAATTCTTACAATCTATGAACACGGGATATATTTCCACTTCTTTGTATCTTTTTCTATTTTCTTGAATACTGACTCATTTTTGATGATACAAATCCAATTTCAAGGAAGACTAAAACAAAAATAAACCAATGGGACTACATCAAATTAAAAAGCTCCTGCACAACAAAAGAAACTACTACCCAAACAAAGAGACTCCTTAAAGGATGGGAGAAGATTTCTACATGCCACAGACCAGATAAAAGCCCAATAACCAAAATACATAAAGAGCTCACCAAACTCTGCAAAGAAGAAAAAAAAAAAAAAACAAGGAAAGAAAAAACCAAATGACCCTGTCCAAAAATGGGGAGAGAATATAAACTGAATAATCACTAAAAAAAAAAGAGATCCAAAAGGCTAACAGATATATAAAACAATGCTCCGAGTGACTGATTGTCAGAGAAATGTAAGTAAAGACAACAATGAGATACCACTTCGCTCCAGTGAGAATGTCATATCTACACCAGAAATGATAGCAACAAGGAATGCTGGATAGGTTGTGGAAGAAAAGGAACATTGCTGCATTGCTGGATGGAATGTAAATTGGTCCCCCGTGAAGAGCAGTCTGAAGAACTCTCAGAAGACTAGAAATGAACAAAACTTATGACCCTGCAATTCTTCTCCTGGGGATATATCCTAAGGAACCAAACACACCCAGCCAAAAAGACCATGTATACCTATGTTCATAACATAGTAGTAGCCAAAACCTGGAAGCAACCTGGGTGTCCAACAACAGATAAATGGCTGAGAAAGTTGTGGTAGTTATACACAGTGGAATACTACAAGGCTGTGAAAAATGAATTTACCCTTTTAACCTTATCTTGAACAGAGCTTAAAGGAATCATGTTAAGTAAGATAATCCAGAAGGAGAAAGATGAATATGGGATGATTTCACTCATAGACAGAAGTTAAGAAGGTAAGATCAATAAAGTTAATATCAATTTTTTAAAAAAGGGAGTCGGGCTGTAGCGCAGCTGGTTAAGCGCAGGTGGTGCAAAGCACAAGGACCGGCATAAGGATCCCGGTTCGAACCCCGGCTCCCCACCTGCAGGGGAGTCGCTTCACAGGCGGTGAAGCAGGTCTGCAGGTGTCTATCTTTCTCTCCTCCTCTCTGTCTTCCCCTCCTCTCTCCATTTCTCTCTGTCCTATCCAACAACGACAACAACAATAATAACTACAACAATAAAACAACAAGGGCAACAAAAGGGAATAAATAAAATAAATATTAAAAAAAACAAACAAAAAAAACCAAAACAATTTTTTAAAAAAAAATAATGTCCAGTGGGAAGGACATGTAGGTATCTATCCCCAATAATAACAATAGGGGCAAATAAAATAAAATAAATCTTATCCATGCTTTAGGAAGTTCAGTTTAGGTTGGCTGTGCTTACTTTTGTAAAAAATAGAAAGAGTACACTCTGCCTTCATTTCTATGAAATCCACATTGTTTTTCTCTTCCTCTTGGATGCATTTATATAAAGACAGGGGTTGCCACACCACCAACAAGCAATTCCATAATATCATTCAAGTGTCCTAGACTTTATCTCATTTCTAGAATTCTCAGAACCCTCCTATGGGTATGATTACATTCATGACTCTAAAAAAAAATGTGTACCTTATTTGGTTTTACATTTATGTCTGTAATGGAATTTGAGTTAATATATGGGCATACCTTAAGATCTAGAGCGAGTCTTTTCTTTCTTTCTTTTCAAATTATTCCATAATCACTTGCTTAAAAATTTATCCTGGGGCTAGGGTGATAGCATAATGATTATATAAAACTAGGTCACACTTAACATAATTCCTTCTAGCTCCATCTAAGATGGGTCAGAGAAGGTAGATTCATTATTCTTAATAGCTACAACAAAGATCTTAGACTGCTCTGAGCAGTGTGTGACAAAAAAGCAAAAGCAAGAAAACATACAAAGAAAAATACAACTATCCTTTCCCAACTAAATTGATTTTGTGCCTTTGTTAAAACTCAGTTGAACATCACTGTGTGTGTCTATTCTACTTCATTGATCCATATGTTTATCCTTCTGAGGATAAACATATCCTCTCTCTTGATTAATATAGCACTCTCTTGATTAATATAGCTAGATAGTAAACTTTAACTTTGGATAATGTTAATTTTATACTTCATTTTTTTAAAATAAAAGATACTTTCCAGCTATTCCAAGACCTGGGTTTTTCCATATAAGTTTTAGAATAAACTTATCTATGCCTATGAAGTTTCTTGCTGAGATTTAGATGGAAAGTACATTAAATCTGTGGATCAATGTGAGGAGAATTTACATCATTACTGTGTTGAGTCTACCAAACCATTAATAGTATTTCTATGCATTTATGTAGGTCTTTTTTGATTTCTTTAATCAGTGTTTTGCAATTTTCTTCATATAGATCCTGCACTCGTTTTAGAAGGTTTATACCTAAACATGTAATCTTCTTTAAAGATGGTTTAAATTATTTTATGCTTTGGAATTTTTATTTTTGAATGGTTATTAAGTGCTTAGAAATGCAACTGATTTTTGTGTGTTGATTTTTCTATCCTTTCCTTTGCTAAACTCACCTATCACTGCTGTTCTTTTCTAAATTCCTTATGATTTTCTATCTAAACAATCACAACAATGTCCTTTTTAAAATTTATGTTCTATTTTATAGGACAAAGAGAGAAATTGAGAGAGGAAGGAGACATAGAGAGGGAGAAAGAAAGATACCTGCAGTTCTGCTCCACTTAGGAAGCACTCTGCTGCCGCTCATAAAGCTCCCCCCTTCTTGTGGTGGCCTTGGGCTTGAACCTTGTACTTGGTAACATGTGTGATCAACCAGGTGCACCACTGCCGCTGCCCACAGACAACACTCTTTTATGAACATGTGTGGCTTTTCATCAACTCAGTTAAGAGGGCTTGGGGCCACTGATTATTTCTACAACAGGGACTTAACGTAAATATTTATGAATGAAGGATCCACTGCTTTTAGCACCACAATCTGTGAATATCGATGGTTTAAAATGATATCTTACTTTTTTTCCTTCTATTTTTCACGTTTCTTGAAAGAACTATTAGTACATTTCTGCATGCTGAAACTCCTATTTTTATCTTGAGTTTCAGTGTATTTATTTAAAACAATTCTCTTTTACTTACAACTTCAAGGGAGCAGTGTCTCAGAATAGAGTGAAATTGGGATTTAATTAATGTCTTTACACAGCACTTGGATTATAATCTATTTTAACTATCAGAGAAATACCTATATATCTGATTCCATTTAAAGTGCTTATCAGGTACACAATATGCTAGAAACAGGTGGTATTTTTTTTTCCTATTTGACACAATCAATGAAGTTCTCAAACCTGTTTACTGACTTTTTCATAGTTCACTTGAAAGTAATTGTCTTTCTATGATTATGTTTTGGATGACCACTCTCCTATAGTATTTTTATTCCTTGTACTAGATGCTTGTACTTATATTTTTCAAGCTTGAGCCATTGTTCTGTATAAGACGACACCTTTGTTTCCAATGTCTACAAAAAACTCTTAACTGAATACCTAGAAAATTCACATATGAAAAACAGAACAGATAGAAGTGAAGATACTTTATGATTTAAAGTTAATTATTAAAGGTAGGAGCAGTAGCAATCTCTTCAGAATATGTAGAACACCAACTTGGAAATAACTAATGAAACCTACTAATATTATCTCCAACTTTATTAAAGGTTAATATTCTGCAAATACACATGATCAAAAAATTAATAATTAGGACTGTAGAAATAGTACAATGGTAGCAGAAAGTACTCGGATGTGAAAGGTTCCCTAAAACTAACAATAGGCAGAACTGAATGCTTCGGTAAAAACAACAGCAAAAACAAGCAAAAGTTAACATCTAACTTTGTCAGATGCAAAACTAAAAGTGTCAAATGATAATGTCTAAAATGTTCTTATGGCTTGCTAAGACTTCATTAATATAGTAATATATATGAAGAAATATAATAGAGAGATGAAGAAGTCATAACCAAGAAACCATGATGCCTAAAATAAAAGCCCTCCCCCTTTTAAGCAAAGCCAAGATGGTCAATTATTTAAATGTTAATTTCAAGATGAATTGTAAGTTAAATTCAATTTCATAAGTATACTTGGAGTCCAAAGGAGGATAAGACACAGTTTTTCCTGTAGATTCACTGAAGTACTGGCTTCCCCTGCTGAGTGACTGTAATAATATCTTGTAGGCATGTTACTCAAGCACCAAGTATTTGAAATTTGCAATTTCAGAGGCAATCAAACTGAAACCAGGCTACAGAAAATCGGGTAGTTTTTTTTTCTTTCTTTCCCCCTATTTCTTATTGGATAGGGCAGAGAGAAATTGAGAGAGGAGGAGGAAATAGAGAAGAAGAGAGACAGACGCCTGTAGTACTTGCTTCTCTGCTTGTGAAGTGTCCTGGTTGCATCTGGAGATCAGCGGGGACTCAAACCCAGGCCTTTGACGCTTAACCCGATGTGCCATCTCCAGGCCCCTGAAATCAGGTAGTTTTAAGATGAAGTGACATTCATAGTGAATGAAAAAGAATTAAAACTAACAAACAGGGAGTTGGGCGGTAGCGCAGTGGGTTAAGGGCACGTGGCACAAAGCACAGCTACTGGTGTAAGGATCCTGTTTCCAGCCCCGGCTCCCCAACTGCAGGGGAGTCGCTTCACAGGTGGTGAAGCAGGTCTGCAGGTATGTCTTTCTCTCCTCCTCTCTGTCTTCCCCTCTGCTCTCTATTTTTCTCTGTCTTATCTAAGAACAACAACATCAATAATAACAACAACAATAATAACTGCAACAACAATAAAAAACAACAAGGGCAACAAAAGGGAAAATAAATAGATATAAAAACAAAAACAAACAAATAAAAACAGCAACAACAAAAACAAGCAGTGTAAACCCTGTCATTCTGACTTTGAATCAGATCCATGTATGAGCAAACAGTGTGACCACCTATGTTTCCAGTCTCACCAAGTACTAGTTGTATTATCATGGATTAATTATTTTACCTTCTTTGGCCCCAGTTTCCTGCTTTTGTAAAATAAAGATAATAGTACCTATGACAAGTTCCTGATGGGATGATTATGTCGGTTAATACATGTGAATAAAACGTTTAGAATGATCTAGAAGAGGAGAGATGTGTGGCTGCAGAGAAAGGTCAGAGAAATTTATCTCTGCTTGTGAAAAGGATAGTAGTTTTTAGTACCTAGGATTTTTAGAACTGGCAAAGTAGTGATGAAAAGAAGAATCTGATTGCCTGGGTTGAGAGGAAATGGAGGGCTGAAATGGATGTAATTTGGGAAAGGCAGAAATGATTGGGAGTCCTTGCTTGATATTTTAGGCTTTCAGGAAAGTGAGAGGTAATTACAGCTCCCAGAAACAGTGCTATTCAGAGAAGATAAGGACAGAAGAGGTCAACTTGTTTGAAGGTAGGAGGAAGGATAACCAAAAAGAAGGAAATTTAAGATGTTAGAGAAACAGAATGAGTTTTAAATAATGATTTTAAAAAATTCAGTTGTTTTGTTTTATTTTCAAGAATTTTTAGTATGCATATTTTCCAAAATACACAAGAATATAGACAATTTACAATTTCCCAGATAGCCATCACTGAGTTTTGTAATTGTGAATATTTTCCTTTGTACTATGTGTGCTTAACCTGGTGTGCCACCACCGGCCCCCATATGCATATTTTCCTAAACTTATCTCATTTGTTTCCCACACAGAGGAAGAAAGCTGCTAAAGAGTTTTGATACACACTCTAGGTATCTTCTATCAGTCCACTCATATAATTTATTATACATCTCTAACTTAATAAGAATCATTTTTATGTTATTATCAGACATAAAAATAATAATATTTTTTCATTGTTACCTAATACTCAACCCACTCTTAACTTTTCTCCAAATAATTTTTTATACATAATGCATTTTTTAAAAAATTATTTATGACCAAGGACCGCTCATCCAGGGATCAAACCTGGGACTTCTCACATGCAAAGTCCTGCGTACTACTGCTGTGCTATCTCCCCAGTTCATATGTAAGTATTGTAAATTGGTGTCAACATGAAGTCTATGCATTATATTTGCTTTTTTTAAAAATTTCTTTTCAATATCAAGAAATCCTTCCTCCATAGCACTTTTCCCCCCTTGTGTGATTTGATTATTGAAAAAAAAAAACAAACACCTCTACTTTGTAGAGTGTCATACATTTTGGATTTGACTATTTCTTTTTTGTGTCACTTAACTTGCTGTAAGTAAATACATGATGGTATAGATTCTGAAATGAAGCCTCCCCTCATGGAAGAAAGAGGAAAACAGTGAGTAAAATGATTAAAATGATGATGAGGAAGATGTACATTTCACGTTAGAGGGTATCAACTATTTCGGTAAGATGGAGCATAAGCTTGTGGTTTAGATGTGATATGAGGGGCTGGAGTGGTGAAGTCATTCACTTGTATAAAATGCTGCCATGTGTATGAGCCAGGTTCAAGTTTGCTCCCCACCAAATCAAAGGGATTTCACTGCTGTGGTCTCTTTCACTACATACACTATCTCTGTTTCTCTATCTCAAAACAAACAAACAAACAAACAAGATAGTAGGGACTGGCTAAGAGCTTGTGGGCAAAGAAGTTTAAGGAAAGTGATTGAGTTTTAAATTTAGAAGTATTAAAGACTCATTGAACAATCAAAATAATTAAACTCAGTTTGACTATTATTGTGCTATGAAAAGTTTCTTTTTTAAAAAAATATTTATTTATTTATTCCCTTTTGTTGCCCTTGTTGTTTTATTGTTGTAGTTATTTTTGTTGTTGGATAGGACAGACAGAAATGGAGAGAGGAGAGGAAGACAGAGAAGGGGAGAGAAAGACAGACACCTGCAGACCTACTTCATTGCCCGTGAAGCGACCTCCCTGCAGATGGGGAGCTGGGGGCTCAAATCAGGATCCTTACGCTGGTCTTTGTGCTTTGCACCACCTGCGCTTAAGAAAAGTTTGTTTTCTTCATTATTGCTGACTAATGGTCTCTAGGTATAGGGCTGGTGAGTACCAACCTGGGTAAAAATAAACAGTTGGAAGCAGATTTGTAAAAATTAAGGTTCAAATGAGCAAAAGAGTTAAATAGTTGAACTTTGTATTAAAGATGTTGATAGACCAGTGAATATATAAATAAGTATATAAGTAAATAAAATTTAAAAAATAGAATCAGAAAAATCTAGAAGAGATGCCAAGGCAAAGAACATATTAATCAGAAGGGGGGCTTTGTACTTAATAGAATAACCCAGGTACTTAAGAGTTCAAGGGTTGGCTGGATGTATGGGATATTCCCATTCTGCCAGTTTCCTTTCATATACATCCGAAGAGAGACAGGAAGAGACACTAAAGCACTACGGGATGCCACAATACCTATCATTGGAGATACACACATGAAAGGCATGTGCTTTACCTGTGAGTTATCTCTGCAGCCCTTAGCCCGGGAAAGTCCTTTTCTTGGGAAGAATAAATGAGATATTGTATGTGTAGTATCAATGACTATAATTCAATAGAGTACTCTCAAAATGTCTACTGCTTGAATTGAAAGGTCTATAAATGAGGTCAATGTGTTTTGTGTCCTAATATGGAACTGTACAATTAAGAATTGTTATCCCTAGAAATACATTAGTACTCTGGTAAAAAATTAAGACAACTTAATTTAGAAATTATTTAATAACTATAAATAATAATTATTAAATCAAGAAATTAAAATATATTCATGTTTTAAGAAGTTGTTAAATATATCTTCAAATACACATATATCCATTCACACTGAATTCAAGCTTATAAATACTCCATCCTTTAATATGTTTCAGAAGACAAGCTTTGTTTTGTAATTTTATCGTATTTATATTCATGCAATCAGTAATTAGACATTCTGATTGGGTAAGCCAAATAGCCATAAATCTAATCAAGACTGTTTGACCTAAGATTATTTTCAGATATCATTCTTATATCTTTTAGTATCTACAATCTAGCAGAAAAATGTAGTAGAGAATTAGTTACAAATGTCATTAAGTATTCAGTATATATGGGAAGTTAGGAGTGCTAAGATTTAAAGTCATCTCTGATTAAGCTGTGCAATGAGCAGAGACCACTGCACAGAAAAAGCCCATTTCTGGCTAATACCTAGTTCTCATGAAAGCATTAATGGGGAGTGGTGAACTAAATCTAGTGGTTTTTAGTTCAAGCATTTTCTTTGCCACAGTGGAAGACTGATCTACAAGTTTATGAATACAAATGTACCTGACAGACATCTCGTAAGCATCACAAATGGCCTTGGTTGCCACTAAGTGGGTGGGAAATGAATAGGAGAAGGGTGCTGCTTTGTTTGTATGGTACAGTGTTACCCTGATGAAAAATGCTGGCAAGATTCCACATTTCCTGATTCTCCTGAGAATTGCCTGCCAGTATTTTATCTTTGGGCGTTTCCATGGCTACTGATGGAAAGAAATGAAAACTAAAAGGTGAAGAGAGGAAGACAGATTAGAGGGTGAAAGAAATAGGGAAAACAATCTCCACATCCTAGCATCCAGGAAGATTTATTGTTGAAGGCCTTGATTGCCTATCCTGATGCACAGACTGTATATTCAAACATCCACAGTGAAGCCAATTACCTTTTTGAATAAACTTCTGTAAAGGACTACACTGGAAATCAATTGGTAGCACTTGTGCAACTTTCTTTATATTTCTGTTCGAGGAAGGTAGGAAAGATGGGAACATTACCCACAAATTTCAACTCTACACTTTGCAGAGAATTAGATTGCCTTGTCACAAATGACACACACTACTTTATATGGACTAGAAATAAAAGCTTTGGCCATGTTATTTTCCTTCCTCTTTATCTCCCTGTAAAATGAAGTTGATATGCTTTCTGAGCTATGAAAAGATCATGTGAATGAAAGTATATAGCACAGACATGTCCACTGTGACCAGTTTTTATATTCTTTATAAATGAGTCAGTTGTGGCGAGATAATCTGTTGATTTGTTATCCCCTGTCTTCCTTCAGGCAAGTGGACATGTATCACCATTTTAATTGAAATGATATATTATGAGCAACAAAATGGGGTGAGCAAACAAGCCCTATTAACAAACTTACTGATAGACAACATTTGTTCCTCTGATCAGACCTAATTGAGGAATAAGGTATACTTCATCATTGCTGTCTGAAATAATCCTGCCTCTAAAAAGTTGGGAATAAATAATCATTTTATAAATAGAGACATCTTTTTTTTGGGCCATCTTACATATCACAATCCTATATCTTTGTGTCTGATTGAAAGGAAATTGTCAGTGAGGCATTTAACCTAGTTTCTTTTCAGCTGATTCTGTCAAATGCTTCCTTTAGGATAATTATTATTATTTGAATATTAATATATTGAAAACAGCTCTTTTGTAATGATTATCTTTGTTAACTCTTAGTCTGCTCATCTTAGTGTTTTTTGTTTATTTATTTATTTACTTATTTATTTTTTACCAGAGAACTGCTCAGCTCTGGCATATGGTAGTATTGGGGATTGAACCTAGTACATTTGTTGCCTCAGCCAAGAGAGTATTTTTGCATAACCATTATGCTATCTTTCTATTTCCCAGTGCTTCTTCATCTCAATTTTTAAATTGAAAATATGGGTTTCTGTATATGAAACTAAATTTCATAAGACATAAATGAATGAACTTTTTGAGCATTTTGTTTAAATAGACACAGCATGCACTTCTTTCTATAGAAGTAGTTGTCTATTACCTTAGATTTGATAGTTTGATTCACTTAGATTTACTTAGTTTGATATATATATATATATATATATATATATATATATATATCTTATAGTTTTGGAGAAATCTAAAATGTCTGGAGAGTTAGAAGGATATATTGTCATCACATGTTTTTCCCTTACATTAAGTAAAAATTCCTTTTCAATTTTCCATATTTTCTATATAGTTGATGAATTTTATACCTTACAGTAGTGACTTTCAGAGTCTGGAATATAACCCATTTGTGAGACATGAAATCAATTAGCATTTTTACAAAGTGAAGTTGAGTAGGATAGAAAGAAGGTGACATACATGGGGAGGTTAAGTACTTCTTGACATTTTATTTCAGTTATATATTTATACCCTCACACATAAATCTGTGGGTTATTACCACCATTATTATTATTGTATTATTATTATTATTATTATTTTTTTTAAATTTTTTATTTAAGAAAGGATTAGTGAACAAAGGCATAAGGTAGGAAGGGTACAACTCCACACAATTCCCACCACCCAATCCCCATAACCCACCCTCTCCCATGATAGCCTTCCCATTCTCTATCCCTCTGGGAGCATGGACCCAGGGTCGTTGAGGGTTGCAGAAGGTAGAGGGTCTGGCTTCTGTAATTGCTTCCCCGCTGAACATGGGCGTTGACTGGTCGGTCCATACTCCCAGTCTGCCTCTCTCTTTCCCTAGTAAGGTGTGTCTCTGGGGAATCTGAGCTCCAGGACACATTGGTGGGGTCTTCAATCCAGGGAAGCCTAGTCAGCATCCTGGTGGCATCTGGAACCTGGTGATTGAAAAGAGAGTTAACATACAAAGCCAAACAATTTGTTGAGCAATCATGGATCCCAAGTTTGGAATAGTGGAGAGGAAGTGTTAGGGAGGTACTCACTGCAAACTCTAGTGTAATCCTGCTTTCAGGTATATATTTTGCAGTAGTTTATGGATACGTGTGAACATAAGCTCTCTCTCACAGAAACTATTGTATGTCTAGGTTATGGGACTTTGTTAGAAAGTGAACTACCTGAGATGAAATTAGAGTGTACTATTAAAGGAAAGGTCTCACCCGAGTAATGAAGCTGAAGGGTTGTCATTCCACACGTGAAGTCTCTGGATACAGTCTGAGGTGAAGCATGTTGAGATGGCAATCGTTGCTTTGGTTAGGTTGTGATCGGCGGATGCAATATTATTTGGTTTGGATTGGGAGATGCATACGGGAAAGTGGGCCCTATCCAAGGGTGCCAGGACTGAGGGAAGTAGGGGCTCTATAGTGAAGATGTGAGGTTCCTGCTGTCTTAGGGTTCAAAAAGACAATCAATAGTTAATATTATCATCACATTATTTGTTAATAGGGTTAACTTTGAAAAGTCCCTTTGTTATGGTTTGCTGTACAGTACCCAGTATCTTGTATATAGCTGTGCTATTGGAAGCTTCTAATCTACTTGGTCTAGGCTTTTGAGAGAGTCCGCATATCAAATATGTAGCCTATCTATTTAAAATATTCAAGTTTGTCTTTTGAGAACCTTTGAGACATACAATTGATTTCCCCCTCTCATATTAATTAACTACTGATTTATATGTCTACATTTTGCTAGGAGTGTACATAAACACCATTCCATCACCAAAGGACCGTGACCCATCCCTCCCGCCCACTCCCACCCCCCACTGGCCCAGGAAGCTACATGTCTACCCCTCACCACTGGGTTTTTACTTTGGTGCCCTACTTACAATTTGATCAGGTCCTGCTTTTAGTTTCCCTTTCAGATCTTCTAAGTCAGCTTCTGTTGATGAGTGGGATCATCCCATACTCATCTTTAACTTTCTGACTTAGTTCACTTAACATAATTCCTTCTAGCTCTGTCCAAGATGGGTCAGAGAAGGTGGGTTCATTGTTCTTGATAGCTGCATAGTATTCCATTGTGTATATATACCACAGCTTTCTCAGCCACTCATCTGGTGTTGGGCACCTGGGTTGCTTCCAGGTTTTAGCTATTATGAATTGTGCTGCTATGAACATAGGAGTACACACCTCTTTTTGGTTGGGTGTTATGGAGTCCTTGGGGTATAACCCCAGGAGAGGAATTATTGGGTCATATGGAAGGTCCATGTCTAGCCTTCTGAGAGTTTTCCAGACTGCTCTCCACAGAGGCTGTACCAATTTACATTCCCACCAGCAATGTAAAAGGGTTCCTCTGTCCCCACATCCTCTCCAGCATTTGTTGCTGCTGTCCTTTTTGATGTATGCCATTCTTGCAGGAGTGAGGTGGTATCTTAGTGTTGTCTTAATTTGCATTTCTCTGACAATCAGTGACCTAGAGCAGTTTTTCATATGTTTGTTAGCCTTTTGGATCTCCTCTGTGGTGAATGTTTTGTTCATTTCCTCTGCCCATTTTTGGATGGGGTCATTTGCTTTTTTGCGGCTAAGTTTACTGAGCTCTTTATATATTTTGGTGATTAGTTTCTTTTCTGATGTCTGGCATGTGAAGATCTTCTCCCATTCTGTGAGGGGTCTCTCTGTTTGTTTAATAGTTTCTTTGGATGTGCAGAAGCTTTTCAATTTGATGTAGTCCCATTGGTTTGTTTCTGCTTTGGTCTTCCTTGCAATTGGGTTTGATTCATCAAAGATGTCCTTGAGGTGTAGATGGGAAAGTGTTTTACCAATGTTTTCCTCTAAGTATTTGATTGTTTCTGGTCTGACATCTAGGTCTTTGATCCATTTGGAGTTGATTTTTGTTTCTGGTGAGATAAAGTGGTTCAATTTCATTCTTCTGCATGTTTCAACCCAGTTTTCCCAGCACCATTTATTGAAGAGAGCCTCCTTCTTCCATTTAATCCTTTGGGCCCCCTTATCAAAGATTAGATGTCCATAGGTGTTGGGATTTACTTCTGGGCTTTCAATTCTGTTCCACTGGTCTGTGTGCCTATTTTTGTTCCAGTACCATGCTGTTTTGATGATGATGGCTTTATAATATAGTTTAAGGTCTGGGAGTGTGATGCCTCCATTTCTGTTTCTTTTCCTTAGGATGTTTTTGGCAATTCTAGGTGTTTTCAGGTTCCAGATAAATGATTGTAGTGTTTGTTCTATTCTCTTAAAGAAGCTTGGTGGAACTTTGATGGGTATTGCATTAAATTTGTATATGGCTCTGGGGAGAATGTTCATTTTGATGATATTTATTCTTCCAATCCATGAGCATGGGATATCTTTCCATTTCTTGGTATCTGTTTCTATCTCCTTGAGTAGCGACTCATAGTTTTCAGCATACAAGTCTTTCACTTCTTTGGTCAACTTTATTCCTAGGTATTTGATTGATTTTGCTGAAACAGTAAATGGGAGTGATTTCTGGATGTCTTCTTCAGATTTAGTGTTTGCATAAAGAAATGCCACTGATTTTTGTACATTGATTTTGTAGCCTGATACCTTGCTATATTGCCTAACAACTTCCAGTAATTTTCTACTGGATTCTTTAGGTCTTTCTATGTATACTATCATATCATCTGCAAATAGTGAGAGCTTGACTTCTTCCCTTCCAATCTGTATCCCTTTGATTTCTTTCTCTTGCCTGATTGCTATGGCAAGAACTTCCAATACTATGTTGAAGAGTAACGGTGACAGTGGGCAGCCCTGTCTAGTCCCTGATCTGAGGGGGAATGCTTTCAGCTTCTGTCCATTGAGTATGATGTTGGCTGTAGGTTTGCTATATATAGACTCCACTATCTTGAGGAATTTCCCATCTATTCCCATTTTTTGTAGAGTTTTGAGCATGAATGGGTGTTGGATTTTGTCAAAGGCTTTTTTTTCTGCATCTATTGAGATAATCATGTGGTTTTTGGCTTTGCTTTTATTGATGTGGTGAATGACATTGATTGATTTACGGATGTTGCACCAGCCTTGCATTCCTGGGATGAATCCCACTTGGTCATGATGAACAATCTTTTTGATGTGTTGCTGTATCCGGTTGGCCAAGATCTTGTTTAATATTTTGGCATCTATGTTCATCAGAGATATTGGTCTGTAGTTTTCCTTTTTTGTTCTGTCCCTATCAGCTTTTGGTATCAGGGTGATGTTGGCTTCATAAAAGGTGGAAGGGAGTATTCCTGTTTCTTCAATCTTATGGAATAGCTTAAGAAGTATGGGTATTAACTGTTTCCTGAAAGTTTTGTAGAATTCATTTGTGAAGCCATCTGGTCCAGGACTTTTGTTGTTGGGGAGATTCTTAATAACGGTTTCAATTTCTTTGTCTGTGATTGGTGCATTTAGATTTTGTAGTTCTTCTTGGTTCAGTTTTGGAAGTGCATAGGTTTCTAGGAATTGTTCCATTTCTTCCAGATTCTCTAGCTTGGTGGCATATAGTTCTTTATAGAAGTTTCGCAGAATTCTCTGGATTTCTGTGGTGTCAGTTGTGATATCTCCTGTATCGTTTACAATTCTATTAATTTGAGTCTTCTCTCTTTTTTGTTTGGTGAGTCTGGCTAGGGGTTTGTCAATTTTGTTTAATCTTTCAAAAAACCAACATTTGGCTTCATTGATCTTTTGTATGGTTCTTTTATTTTCGATGTTGTTTATTTCTGCTCTAACTTTAGTGATTTCTGTCCTTCTGGTTGCTTTAGGGTTCCTTTGTTCCTCTTCCTCTAAGTCCTTGAGGTGTGTAGTAAGTTCGTTCATTTGGGCTTCTTCTTGGTGTTTAATATGTGATTGTATAGCTATAAGTTTCCCTCTCAGTACTGCTTTAGCTGTGTCCCAAATATTTTGATAGGTTGTGTCTTCATTTTCATTAGTTTCCAGGAACATTTGAATTTCCTGTTTGAGTGAGTGTCTGACCCAGTGGTTCTTAAGGAGCATGTTGTTTAGTTTCCAAATTCTATGTCTTTTAATAATTTTCCGTTTGTTGTTAAAAGTTAGTTTTACTCCACTGTGGTCTGAGAAGATACTTGGGATGATTTCAATGCTCTTGAATTTATTGATGCTGTCTTTGTGGCCTAACATGTGGTCTATCCTTGAGTATGTGTTGTGTGGATTTGAAAAGAAGGTGTATTCCAGTTTTTTGGGGTGGAGGAGTCTGAAAATGTCCAAGAGGTCTAGTCTGTCAATCTCTTCATTCAATTCTCTTGTATCTTTATTGGTTCTCTGCTTTGTTGTTCTGTCTAAGTGTGAGAGTGGGGTATTGAAGTCTCCCACTATTATTGTATTACTATTGATGTATTTTTGAAATTCTTTCAATAGGTGTTTAATGTATTTAGATGGTCCCTCGTTGGGTGCATAGATGTTAATAATTGTTAAGTCTTCTTGGCTGATTGATCCTCTAATCATTATGTAATGTCCTTGCCTATCTTTTATTACTTTATTTAATTTAAAATCTATCGTGTCTGAGATGAGAATGGCTGTTCCTGCCCTTTTTTGTGGACCGTTAGCCTGTATGATAGTTTTCCATCCTTTCACTTTAAGTCTGTGTTTATCTTGTTGTGACAGATGTGATTCTTGCAAGCAGCATATGGTTGGGTTATGTTTTCTGATCCATCCCCCCACCCTGTGCCTTTTGATGGGTGAGTTTAAGCCATTGACATTTATTGATATTATGGATTTAATGTATTGTAGTGCCATTGTTCTAAAAAACAATTTGTTTACTCTGATATATTACAAGTATTATAGTGATGTTCTTGTTTATAAGAGGTCTTTTAGTACCTCTTTCAGGGCCGGCTTGGTGATAGTTGCCTCCTTTAACTGTTGTTTGTCTAAGAACGTTTTGATCCCTCCATCTAGCTTGAATGAAAGTCTAGCAGGATATATAATCCTTGGTTGAAACCCTTTTTCATTCAGGGCTCGATAGATATCTTGCCACTCCCTTCTGGCTTTTAGAGTTTGAGTTGAGAAATCTGCAGAAAGTCTTATGGGTTTTCCCCTGTATGTGACTTTTTGTTTCTCTCTTGCAGCCTTTAGGATCCTTTCTTTATCCTTACTTCTTCTCATTGTGACTATGATGTGTCTTGGTGTTTTCAGGTCTGGGTTGATTCTGTTTGGTACTCTCTGGGCCTCTTGCACCTTGATATCCTTTCTGTTATTCAGGTCTGGGAAATTTTCTTGTATTATTTCCTCTAGAATGTTTGCTTCCCCTTCCTCTCTTTCTTCCTCTGGCAGGCCAATTATACGAATGTTACTTCTTTTGAGATCAACCCATATGTCTCTGTTGTTGTTTTCAGTGTCTCTCAATCTCTTTTTAAGCTCTTTCACCTCTTTCTTAGTTTTCTCTAACTCATCCTCTGTCTGACTAATTCTGTTTTCTGCTTCTGTTAGTCTGCTTTCCCTTGCCTCAGCTTCTTTCTTCATTACAGCTATTTCAGCTTTCAGTTCTCTAATTGTCTCAAGATAATCAGTATTTTCCTTGGGGGTCTCAACTGTTGTTTCCCTAATACTGCCATTCCTTTCCTCCAATGTTGTTTTCATTTCTGTGATTAATAAGTTTATTATTGCTTGCATACTTTTCTTATCTATGGTTAATTCTGACTGATTTGTGGTTTCTTCTGGGCTCTTGTCTTCATTCATTGGGGTAGCAGTTTTATTTGTTTTTAATCTACCCATTTTTTTTTTAATTTATGTGTTTCTCTCTCTCTTTTTTTTTTTTTTTTAATGCTCTGTTGTTCCTCAGTTGTTGTGTTTTGAGCACAAGTAACACTGTACTAAATACCTTTATGACAATTGCACTCACCAACCTCCGGAATAACAGTAGCAACTGAAGTAAGTATTGAAGGAGTTTAATCGTTACCAGTTAGCCAAACAATTTCTCCAGTCCGTGAAAAAATAGTAACCAAATCCCAGTGAAGAAAGAGAAAAGGAAGAGAGGATAGCAAGAATAGACAGTTATGCAAATCTACTATCCAGTGTATATTCTAGGGGTAACAAGAGTGTAAAGGGAACTAGAGCAGAGATAGACACATAGAGAGTCCACTCTGGGTCAGATTTCTTCCCCAAAGTAATTCACAAATTCAGAAAGGCAAAGAAGAAAGAAGTGTATGACAAGATTAAAAAAAAAAAAAAAAGAAAAGAGAGAGAGATAGAGAGAGATAAGAGAGAGAAAAGGGAGAAGATAAGAAGAAGAGTTGTAATTAAAGAGCAGTGCGAGGAACTTCCCAAATGTGTATCAGTGAATAAAAAAAAAAAAAAAAAAAAAACCCTGTTTGGTGGTATGGGGTATCCTGCTAGTAGCTGGTCCCAGGCACTGCTTACGGGGGGGGGGGGGGGGCGGGGGGGGGGGGGCGGGGGGGCGGGAAGGATGTATGCTTGAAAATTAAAAGGAAGAAAAAAGAGTTTTTTCCCCTACTCTAATTCTTAACCCAAATTAAGTTATAGACACATCCTTGGTATGACCGTTATGACCCCTTATTGGCTGGCCTGCTAAAGGCAGAAAATCCTATTGTTTACAGGAGATGTGTCCGGAGCTCAAAGGCTAGCTGCTTCTCAATCGCCATCTTCCGGGAAACCCCGCCCTCCAGACTTTTTTAAAGGATTTCTCAAAAATGAAAACTAGCTCCAAGTCCTTTGATCCAATGAGAGCTATACTCAAGAAGTCTTTGGATCCACCCTCAGGGTCGCGGTGGACCTTGGCAACTCCCAAGAGAAAGCCCCCGAGCTAAAGTGCTCTCTCCGGGTCCTCTGCCCGCCACGCTCTGCAACCGGCGGAGGAGCCGCCTTCCCGGGCGGGCGGAGGACAATGCCGGGCACACTCGCCTTGGCTGGCGCCGCCTGGGAATTCTGGCGCCCCGCGAGTCCGTGTCACCTTTGTTCTAATTGTTAACCCAAATTAAACTGTAATCACTTCTTTGGTGCCCCCCCCTTATTGACTGGCCTGCTAAAGGCAGAAAATCCTACCGTTGCCGACGATGCTATCAGAGCACTCCCTGTTAGCGATTTCTCAGGGCGCCATCTTCTGTATTATTATTTTTAATGATAGCCATTGACTTCACAAATACAGTCCAAGGCAATAGGGTCTATCAAACAATGGAGCCAGGCCAGGGTTTTCTAGCAAAACTAATCTTCATCGTATGAGAATTGTGATGCCTGTAAACTAGAATAAGTCCCCCAGTATTAGAATATTCTTTTAAAAATATTTATTTGTGGGACTCTGGCAGTAGCTCAGTGGGTTAAGCGCATGTGGCGCAAAGCTCAAGGACAGGCATAAGGATCTGGGTTCGAGCCCCCGGCTCCCCATCTGCAGGGGAGTCCCTTCACAGGCAGTGCAAGCAGGTCTGCAGGTGTCTATCTTTCTCTCCCCCTCTCTGTCTTCCCCTTCTCTCTCCATTTCTCTCTGTCCTATCTAACAAAGACGACATCAGTAACAACAACAATAATAACTACAACAACAATAAAAAGACAACAAGGGCAACAAAAGGGAAAATAAATAAAAAATTAAAAAAAATATTTATTTGTTTATTTTGAAAAGAAGAGAGCGAGATAGCAAAAAGATAGTGCTGGAAATCAAACTCTGGGCCTTAATCATGCAAGGTCCTTCATCCACAGTAATGGAATATTTCTTAGAAGTTTCCACATTCTTGCAAGAAATTTTGATTTTTAGTTATTCATTTACACTATTCTCTGCCTTTAGATGATATAATTTCTTTTTCCAGCCCTCACTACTTTATTTCATCATTGTGTCTTACAACTAGTAGGTATTAAATACAAATTTATCCGACAAGTTGTAAAATGACACTTTCCAAAGAGTGTGTGATTGAAAAGAGTTAAACCAGCTTTTGGAAGAGATTTCTTCTTGACATACTGGCTCTTCTCATCCCTTTCACACATGTAATTAGCTGTCAGTCAGTAACACAATATCCTTAAGCATCATGATAATGTGCAACGTATTATGGCCAACAGCAGAGCCTGCTGCACAATTTCAGTGCTGCATCTTACGAGACTCTTTTGTGTTCTGAACAGTGACTGTCAAAGTGACTTCCTTAGTCTCAGCATCAACATTATCTGGGACCTCCTTAGGAACATAAATTCTCTGTTCCACCCTGGTTCTTCTATTGATCAGACAGAGGGTCTGGCACGAGACACAGTATTCTGTGTTTCAACAAGTCCTTCAAGATGTTCCAAGGCATGCTAAACTCTGAATACTTCACTATAGGTTACTCCATTTTCTTTTACTATCTCTACATCTCCTATACTTGGTATGAATTATTAATAACTTTACAACTTTGAAAAAACATGACAATCATCCCTGCTTGCAACAGAAACAACATATATTATTTAAAATATTTTAATAATGAGAACCAAATATTATGGAGTAAAATTAGATATAACTAATTAATTTAGTCCATTATTCACCATATTTTTTTAATTATCAGAAAGCTTCTTAAAAATCTTCTTTAGGGGGGCAGGCGGTAGCACAGCAGGTAAAGCACACATGGCATGGAGTGCAAGGACCAGTGCAAGGATTCCGGTTCAAAGCCCGGGCTCCCCACCTGGGGGGGGTCACTTCAAGGACAGTGTCTTCCTTTCCTCTCTCTATTTCTCTTAGTCCTATCTAGCAACAACAAGAACAAGTGCAACAACAAGCACAAAAAAAAAAAATGGGAAAAATGGCCTTTAGGAGCAGTGGATTTATAGTGCAAGCACTGAGCCCTAGCAATAACCATGGAGGCAAAAACAAACAAACAAACAAAAACTTTTTAAATCATCCTTCAGAATCATCCTTCCTGTCTTTACACAGTGCCACTCAAAAAATAAATTACTTCTTACTTAATAATCTCCCCCTATTTATTCCCTAGCTGTGTGACAGAATTCTGTTTTTCATTGCTAATTTTCAGACTCTTAACAGCATTATAATCTGAGCAGGCATTTCTAGCCTTGCTTAGAGGTTTGATTCACAATTAATATCATTATTACTCCCAGGATATGTAGTCTCAGATCTAGAAGTCTAACTCATAAAGCACTGAAATGTGGCAAATTGCTGTACAGGAAACTTTGTGTTGAAAAAGATACTATGCCTTTCCAAGTTCTTCAGCTCTTATGCCAATTATAAAAATTGGTACTGAAGTATGTCTTTAACTGAGAATCTTGAGGACATTCTAATGGAACTTCTCATGTGTTTGTGTGTATGTGTGTGTTCCATTGTTCTTCTTTCTTTAAAGATTGTATTTACTAACATAAGACAGAGAGGAAGATAGAGAACCAGGCATTATTTTGGCATATGGGATACCAAGGGATTGAACTCAGAAGCTCATGGTTCCAAGTTTAGTTCTCTGCTCACTGGACCATCATTCAGGATGCTATTTTATTATCTTTTAAAATCCACCATGCTTCCTTACACTTCCTCTACCTTTAGCCACACTCCTACCTTTTTCCCCTTAGGTACTCTTAGCTTTGTTTTCATTATCTACTGTGTCTCTTGTTATAACTATATTGTCTTTTGTCTGTTCATCAACTTTATTTCCTTTTATTATACAAAAAGTTAAATCAGTCAATATTTATCATTTTCTTCCTACTTGCTTTGTTTTTGCATATCCTTTCAAGTTCCTTCTTTTTTGTTGCATGATACTTGTTTTCATCTTTGTATAGCTTTTTAAATGTGTGGTAGTGTGTTTATATTGCATGTTTATCTAATTATCTGTTGACAGGCACTTCAGTTGTTTTAATTTCTTAGCTCTTGGGGGCCAGGTGGTAGCACAGTGGGTTAAGAGCACATGGTGCAAAGCACAAGGACTGGTGTAAAGATGATGTTAGAGCCTTCTGGCTCCCCACTTGCAGGGGGGTCGCTTCAAAAGCGGTGAAGCAGATCTGTAGGTGTCTATCTTTCTCTCCCCCTCTCTGCCTTCCTTCCCTCTCTTGTTCTTTCTTTGTTCTAACTGGCAAGAGCAACAAAATGGAACAAAATGGTCTCCAGCAGCAGTAGATTCATGGTGCAGGCACTGAGCCCCAGCGATAACCTTGAAGGCAAAAATTAAAAAAGAAAAAGAAAAAGAAAAATCTTAGCTCTTATGAATTACTGCAATACAAACTGGGGGAGGGTATCTTCCTACTAATGGAGTGTGAATATTCCTTTTTCTCTAGAACTTAGATGACACATTTTGTTACCAACCTTTTAAATATAATCTGTATTCACAGAAGTGAGGTGATATTATTTTGACTTTTAAAGATTATTTAATTTATGAGATATATAGAGAGAAACAGATTTATAGATTAGAGTATTGCTCCCTCTAGTAGGTGATTATGCCAGAGGTTGGTTATTTATCAGCTGAACCTGAACACCATCAGAGTGAGTGTAAGCCAGAAAAAAAGGCCTTCCCCTTGAGGGTCCTTTTATTACAAGGCTTATAAAACATTAGGAATTTCAGATATGAAGGAGAAAGTTTGGGTTGGAATCAGAATAACAATTAGATAAATTATTAAATGTCTTGAAATGTAGGGTATAGGAACTGAATTTAAATATAGTAAATTTAAACTCAGCTTGTTAATTATCGCTGTTTATCAGAAGCTTACTGATAGCCTCTTCTGTATCAAAGGTTAAGACATTAATTGTTCTGGAGTTGTGGCTACCCAAAGCCTATTGCCCATTAACCTAATTATGCTTGAGGTATAAATAGATAACTGACAGGAAACAGTCTTTCAGGCACTGGGTTAGATAGTAAATTTGAATTTATGAACATATTACATAAAATGCTCCTCAACAAATACTCATGAATTATATGATTTTGAATAGAAAATTTGAAACACTGTCAAGATAAACTATTTGAGTTATTTAGGGTACCGGAAAATTAGAAATCAATAGCATTCCTCTATTGCAGAGAATTTAAAATAGCACATGCAAAATTAAAAATAGCATAGCCCAGAGAGGGTTGTGGTTGGTAAGGGTTGCAGACATTTTCCACTTTGGGGTCTTATTATCTTATGGTGCCTGTCTGCCTCTTCAGGCAGTTGACAGGTGAGGGAAGAGAGAATAAGGTCATTATCTAGAAGTCTTTATACCCCAGACCTGTTACTGAGTGCATGTCATTGACTGGAAAATGGTAATATATAACTCTATGGTAAAATTTGCCTGGCTTTTTTGAGAGATGGAAAAAGGAATTGAGTTTTTCTCCAAATGTAACAGTTTTTTTTTTTCCTCAGATACTATAATTCCTGTTTGTGATACCATTACTAGAAAGATTACCTGTGTTTATCAGGGAGACAAAATATTGTCATTGTAAACAGTATCCCATTGGCTTCTACAACTCTTCCACAAGATTCTGTCACCAGTTCTATCAACAGATTCAATTTCATGAGGATGTAAATAAATTTGAGGGCTGAATTTTCTATTTCAGAAAGACATGTAAGTTAACTATGTGTGACAGTTACCACGAATAAATTTAATTTTTAGTACATTAAGTTAAGAATTGCAAAAAACATAGATGATGATGCTTATATGTTTTAAAAATATTTTTAATGACTTGAAGAATTACAATATCATGAGAAAAACTATTTATTGATACTCTGTAAAGAGGCTACTCAAAAGAATAAGCAATATTTTGTGTTTAAACTTTTTGAGAGAAATAAAATGTAAGAATGTCACTTTCAAATACTGATAAGAATATGGAATAAACTTATTACTGGACAGAGAATAAATTGGAAAAATAACTTGGAATGAATTCTATAAACCAGAAAATTTACCCTAGGCTTATCTAAAATTGCAAAAGCACCAAAATATAAGCCAGAAAGGAATTTCACAAATGTGATAATAATACCAGTTATCATAAGCAACATTTAAATTGCTCTATATTCACATCTCTAGCTGACATATTTCTAGTCAAGATAATAAACCTCATTGTTCTGTCTGATCAACAAATTAACATGCTAAGTTGATTAACTGACCATACTTTATCTGAAGTATTTCTTCAAATCCCATTCTGCCTGGTGACTACATAGTCGAAAGCAAATTTATTATTTTAGGATTATTCCAGTTCTTGAATGTACATTGATTGTTTTTTGCCTTCTAAAATTTGAGAAGTTTTAGTCATTATTTATTTGGGGCATAATTAGAAATGAATTGAAGATCATATATTTAGTGTAGGCTAGAAATTCTTTTAGGAACTTAATGATGTGGTATTTTGGATTTATCATGGTGAGTATATCAGGAATTCAATTATTCAGTTTGTATGCTTGGAAAGTCTAGATAACCTTATTAAAGTCTAGGCCACATTTTGATGTGAGTAATTATGGGACTGCCTTGTGACCATAGAAGAAAAATAATCATAAGAGTATACATTGAGTAGACATGAAGGTTGTTAGAAATATCTATTTAAATTTAATTGGTTTCACCCTTGGTGCAATTAAACAAATAATTGAGTGGTTTCTGTATATATAAATTTATGAGAAAATAATTGGACCATAGTTTACATAATTATTCTAGTGTCTCTTTATATCTTTGGTATTCTCAGAATTTTTGAGACTCTGTGACAAGTAAATAGGAGCTGTTAATTGTTGAGACGTAGGTCCAATTAATGCATGTTGATGTATTGAGCCCATTCTAATTATAGACCACATGAAAAATTATCAGTTGAATAAATTATCGGTTATTATAGTTGTTTAATAATAGTAAATTAAGGAGTTTAAAAAATTGCAGAAAGGAAATATGTCTAGAAAAGGACAAGAAGAATCAGTCATTTTAGTAGTGTTAGGATCAGAAATGAATCCATAAATAAATGAATAAGAAAAATGAAAGAAAACAAAAAACAAATCATAAAAGAAGATAACATTTCAGAAACAGAGCTTAATGAAACAGATAACTGGTGTACCTGACAGAGTTCAAAATCCTAGTCATAAAGATACTCACTGAGGTTGGCATAGTACAGGAATAAAGGCAGGATTTTAACAAAAAGATTAATAATATGTGGAGGTTACAATCAGAAAACATAGAGGTTAAAAAGATAATACTGAACCAAATGCCTCCATCATAGGTTTCAATAAAATGTGATAGCTGAGCTCTTACAGACAAAACAATGCAATTCAGTAAATCAAAAGAATAAAAAGGAAAAAAAAAGGTGAAGAAGAGTGAAATAAGCTTAAGGGATATATAAGGCAATAGTGAGTAAATCAAGTTTATAGGACATTCTAAAAGAGGGAAGAAAAAGGGAGTCAGCTGGTAGCACAGCAGGTTACTTGCACATTGCTTGAAGCTCAAGGACCAGCATAAGGATGCTTAAGGATTCCAGTTCGAGCCTCTGGTTCCCCACGTGCAGAGGAGTCCCTTCACAGGCGGTGGAAGCAGGTCTGCAGGTATCTATCTTTCTCTTCCCACTTCTTTGTTTTCCCTTCCTCTCTCCATTTCTGTCCTATCCAACAATGACGACATCAATAACAACAATGAAAAACAATAAGGGCAACAAAAAGGGAAAATGAATAAATAAATATAAAAAAAGAGGGAAGAAAAAAATGGTGCTTATGAAAGCAAAAATTGACCTGAACCTTCCTCAATTTAGTGAAACAGACACCTATAACTAGGAAACCTTGAAATTTTCAAATGAAGGTGAACTGATAGAGACCTGCATGAGGACACATTATAATTAAAATGCCAAAAGTTAGAGATAAGGAGAGAATCCTAAAACTAGCAAGACAAAAGTAACTTGTTACTAACAAGGAATTCCCCTTAAAATAATTAAGTTTTTTTTTCTTTCTCTCTTAGCAGGAACTTTGTAGGACAGAAAGATGATATGTTCAAAATATAGAGGAAAAAGCAAATGCCAAGCAAGAAAAATCATCTTAGAAACATAACTATTCAGAATATTTTATGTACTAAAATTCAAAATATGTATATGATTACTATAAAGAAAAAATAACCCTAGAGTAGATATACAAAACATAAAAAATATGCACATATCACTACAAAATCATAAAATTACAAAATAAGAAAATACAAGATAGGGGGTAGGTGGTAGCATACCTGGTTGAATGCACGTTACAACATGCAAGGACGTGCGTTCAAGTCCCTAGTCCCCACTTTCAGGGAGAAAGTTTTGTGAGTGGTGAAGTACTGCTGCAGGTGTCTTTTTGGTCTATCATTATCTTCCCTCTCAATTTCTGACCATCTCTATCCAATAAATAAAGATAACTTAAAAATTAAAGAAATAATAAGGAAAATACAAGATAAAGGAAAAATGTATTATATATACACTTGACAACTAAACAATAGATTGTCATTAGTATGTCTATATAAATCAATATTTGCTTTCATATGAAATGATTTCCAATCAGTCAACGTGACTTGACTGAATGAAAATCTAAGACCAAATTGTAGGGTATCATAAAATTCATGAGAGGAAGATGGCGGACTGAGAAGCTGCTAACAGCGAGTGCTCTGATCACATCGTCGGCAACGGTAGGATTTTCTGCCTTTAGCAGGCCAGTCAATAAGGGGTGACACCAAAGAGGTGATTATAATTTAATTTGGGTTAAGAATTAGAGTAAAGGTGACACGGACTAGCGGGGCTCCAGTCTTCCCAGGCGGCGCCAGGCAAGGCGAGTGCGCCGGGCATTGTCCTCCGCCCAGGAAGGCGGCTCCTCCGCCGGTTGCAGAGCGCGGCGGGCAGAGGACCCGGAGAGAGCACTTTAGCTTGGGGGCTTTCTCTTGGGAGTCTCCAGGGTCCACCGCGACCCTGAGGGCGGATCCAAAGACTTCTTGAGTATAGCTCTTATTGGATCAAAGGACTTGGGGCTAGTTTTCATTTTCGAGAAATCCTTTAAAAAAGTCTGGAGGGGGGGGTTTCCCGGAAGATGGCGGACGGAGAAGCTGCTAGCCTCTGAGCTCCGAACACACTCCCCTGGAGACAATAGGATTTTCTGCCTTTAGCAGGCCAGCCAGTAAGGTGTCCTTAGACATCAAGGAGGTGACTATAACTTAATTTGGGTTAAGAATTAGAGTAGGGAAAAAAATTCTTTTTTCTTCCTTTTAATTTTCAAGCATACATCCTCCCCCCCCCCCCATAAACAGTCCCTGGGACCAGCTCCTAGCAGGATACCCCATACCACCAAACAGGGTGTTTTTTTTTGTTGTTGTTTTTTTTGAATGCACTGATACACATTTGGGAAGTTCCTTGCACTGCTCTTTAATTACAACTCTTCTTCTTATCTTCTCCCTTTTCTCTCTCTTATCTCTCTCTCTCTTTTCTTTTCTTTTTTTTTTTTTTTAAATCTTGTCATACACTTCTTTCTTCTTTGCCTTTCTGAATTTGTGAATTACTTTGGGGAAGAAATCTGACTCAGAGTGGACTCTCTATGTGTCTATCTCTGCTCTAGTTCCCTTTCCCCTCTTGTTACCCCTAGAATATACACTGGATAGTAGATTTGCATAACTGTCTATTCTTGCTATCCTCTCTTTCTTTTCTCTTTCTTCACTGGGATTTGGTTACTATTTTTTCACGGACTGGAGAAATTGTTTGGCTAACTGGTAACGATTAAACTCCTTCAATACTTACTTCAGTTGCTACTGTAATTCCGGAGGTTGGTGAGTGCAATTGTCATAAAGGTATTTAGTACAGTGTTACTTGTACTCAAGACACAACAACTGAGGAACAACAGAGCATAAAAAAAAGAGAGAAACACATAAATAAAAAAAATGGGTAGATTAAAAACAAATAAAACTGCTACCCCAATGAACGAAGACAAGAGCCCAGAAGAAACTACAAATCAGCCAGAAGTAACCATAGATAAGAAAAGTATGCAAGCAATAATAAACTTATTAATCACAGAAATGAAAACAACATTGGAGGAAAGGAATGGCTAATTAGGGAAACAACAGTTGAGACCCCCAAGGAAAATACTGATTATCTTGAGGCAATTAGAGAAAGCTGAAATAGCTGTAATGAAGAAAAAAGCTGAGGCAAGGGAAAGTAGACTAACAGAAGCAGAAAACAGAATTAGTCAGACAGAGGATGAGTTAGAGAAAACTAAGAAAGAGGTGAAAGAGCATAAAATTCACGAGAGCTGTAAGGAAAACAGACTGAAAAGTGAAGGAATAGAGACAGATATATTATGTAAAACAATGAAAACAATCTCAGAGAAAAAAAGGAGCCTGGGGCTGTACTGATGATGATGATGATGATGATGATGATGATGAAGAGATGCTTGTCAAAGTATGTAAACTACTAATGAGAAAAATTTTATATTAATGTTCATTGTGGTTCTAAGAGTACTATATTAAGTATTTGAAAGCTACTTTGAGAGTTGATCTTATATGTTCTCACTAGAGTAAGAATTAGTAATTTGTTGGCCTAATGTAGGTATTAGTTTGTATTATATGAGTGAATCAAATAATCTCCTGCATATCTTAAATTTATATGTCATGAGATGATTATATTTTAATAAAATCTAGGGGAATTGGTGATATTGGTTTTCATTTGGAATTATTTTATTTTATATAGTATTTCATCAATATTCAAGTACTCAATATTTGTAATTTATTGTTTTGTACCACCATATAATATGCCTGGTTACAGTTACTATTCTATAACCCGTTTTTTTGATAAAAATAATTTGAAAGCTTCTTTTCATTTTGTTTTCTATGGAAAAGTATGAAACATGGGGCCTGTGATAGAATCCTTATGAAGTAATCTTTAGCTGTTATTTTATTATGGGGTAGATCCTTGATGATTTTCTTTTGTTTCTACTGAGGAAATTGGGTAGTTTTTATTTTCTACACTTTGTGAGCTCCATTTTGTTGAACAATAATTTTCCTAGAATATTAACTTCATTGACATTTATGACTTTATTTGCATACAATCTACAATAAAGTATTTTGTGATTCTTAAAGCCTCTTTTGTTTCAATGCCTATTTACTTCATAAAATTTGTTAGTTTTATTTAATTAATTAATTAATTAATTTATGTCTCCAGGGTTACTGCTGGGGTTCGGTGCCTACACTATGAATCTACTGCTCTCGGGGGCTATTTTTTCCCTTTTGTTGCCTTGTTGTTTATAATTATTTTTATTGTTGCTGTCATTATTGTTGGATAGGACAGACAGAAATTAAGAGAGGAGGGGAAGACAGAGAGGTGGAGAGAAAGGTAGACAACTACCCACCTGCTTCACAGCTTGTGACGTGATGCCCCTGCAGTTGGGGAGCCGGGATTGAACCGGGGTCATTATGTAGGTCCTTGCGCTTTGCACTATGTGTGTTTAACCTGCTGTGCTGCTGCAGGACCCCTTGTTTTTTTCTTGATTGAACTAGTTCGTAGAATATTTTGCAAGTCAAAACAGTATACTTTTAATAGTTACATAATGTTAGCAGATATGGGATTTGTTCAATGTATCATCTTGTTAAATGTGATTTGATTTTCTCTTTACTGTTGTTAAAAATTGCCAATAAAAATTTATCATTGTTGGAAAAAACTTAACATTATATTTGCTATTTTCTTATTTTTTTTTAAATCTCATTAGCTTCTGCTCTCATGTTCATTGTGTCTTTTAATTTTATTAACTTTTATTTTCCCTCCAGGGTTACTGCTGAGGCTTGGTGCCTTGCACTACTAATCCAATGCTCCTTGAGGCTATTTTTTTTTCCTTTTGTTGGCCTAGTTTATCATTATTATTTTTATTATTATTGTATTGCTGTCATTGTTGTTGGTTAGGATGGAGAGAAATGGAGAGAGGAGGGGAAGACAGAGAGCGGGAGAGGAATATAGACACTTGCAGACCTGCTTCACTGCCTATGAAGCGACCTCCTACAGGTCAGGAGCCGGGAACTCAAACCCTGATCCATAGGTTGGTCCTTGCACTTAGTGCCATATGCGCTTAACCCACTGTGCTACCACCTGGCCCTCTTAACTTTGTTTTACTTTTTTAACTTTTTGAATTAAAATTAATTTTAATTGGTTTTAGTGAAAACTTCCTCCTTCCTTCCTTCCTTCCTTCCTTCCTTCCTTCCTTCCTTCCTTCCTTCCTCCCTCCCTCCCTCCCTCCCTTCCTTCCTTCCTTCCTTCCTCCCACCCTCCCTCCTTTCCTTCGTTCCTTCCTTACTTCCTTTCATCAAGTTCATGTGTTTCAGTTCTTTATTTGCACATACGAATGAACCCATCCAGTAGTTGTCCTTTAAGGAAATAAAGGTCATTTGGTAACAAATATAAACTAGGGCAAGAGTACTTGAACACAAACACCTAATTAAGGAACCTCAGGGTCTATACTTATACTCAGTTTTATGCTTTGTAAATAAACGGGAGGCAGAAGCCTGTTGTTACAGGGTGAGCTCTTCCTGTCACCATTACTAAAGTGAAAGCCTGCCTTTCAATAGGCTAAACGCAAATAAATAAATAAATAAATAAATAAATAAAATGGATGAGAAAAACAAAACAAAATATGTTGTAAGAATGTGACCAGACTTCCCTGGACAGACAACACCACCAATGTGCCTTGGAGCTCCACTTCCCCACTAGGGAAAGAGAGAGACAGGCTGGGAGTATGGATCAACCTGTCAATGTTCAGCAGGGAAGCAATTGCAGAAGCCAGACCTTCAACCTTCTGCATCTGACAATGATCTTGGGTCCATACTCCCAGAGTGTTAAAGAATCGGAAAGCTATCAGTGGAGGGGATGGGATACAGTGTTCTGGTGGTGGGAATTGTGTGAAGTTGTACCCCATTTATCCTATGGTTTAATCAATGTTTCCTTTTTATAAATAAAAAACTAAATTAAAAAAAGGAAATTCTTGATTTTACTTGACATGTGTTGTCAAATCTAAATGGTTATAGAAGAACAAAAGAGCTTACTTAGGTAGTGCATTGCTTTGCCATGTGTACAGCCTTAGGTCCAGCCCAGGCCTCCAAGGCATTTAAGGAAACTTCAGTGCTGTACTTGGTATGTCTATCATGGCACTTGACGTCTCTTAAATAGAGTCCTAGTTTGGGGTGGGGTGTGGGTGTGGATCTCAGATCTCCTTCTCTTCCCAGAGTGATTCCTAATGTGAAAACTTGACTGTCAAAACTACTTTCCTGGCCTTCAAGTCAGTCTGATTCCGTTCACCAGGGTCCATAAGGCAGGTAGGATATCTTAGTGTTTGGTAGACTTTTTGGCTGCCACAGGGGTAGAGAGTTCAGTTCCCTGATTCCACTGGGCAACCCCTTGGGATTTACTCAAGAGAATGTGGCTCTAAACAGTAGTCCTGAGCTCTTTTTCTGAAGCCACTTTGTTCAACAGCAGTTCCACAGGCCCTCCCCCCTTTTTAAAAATTTTTTATTTATAAAAAGGAAACATTGACAAAACCATAGGTACAGCTTCGCACAATTCCCACCACCAGACCCTCCCCTTATAGCTTTCCTATTCTTTAACCCTCTGGGAGTATGGACCCAAGGTCATTGTGGGATGCAGAAGGTGGAAGGTCTGACTTCTGTAATTGCTTCCCCGATGAACATGGGTGTTGACAGGTTAATCCATACTCCCCACCCTGTCTCTCTCTTTCCCTAGTGGGGAAAAGCTCTGGGGAAGCGTGGCTCCAAGGCACATTGCTGGGGTTGTCTGTCCAGGGAAGTCTGGTCACATCATGCTAACATCTGGAACCTGGTGGCTAAAAAGAGAGTTAATATACAAAGCCAAACAAATTGTTGGACAATCATGGACTTAAAGGTTGGAATAGTGCAGGTGAAACGTTAGGGGGGTCCTCCATTTTTTAGATAGATAGTAGGCATATTTTAGTTATATTTCAAAGGGCCTGTAGCTATACTATTTTTTTTTGCCTGAGCCTGAAATCTGATATGCAGGTGGATCCAAGTTATTGTCTGGGGAGATGATGTCATGGCTGAGAAAAGGACCAGAAAGCTGGATCAGGGAAGAGAGTAGCTCCCTAATATGGGAAAGGGGTATAAATATTACTGTAAAACCCATCAATTTGATGTGATCTGGGGTCCATAATTAGCTTAGGAGGCTGTGTGACCTCTACATCCCTCTAGATCTGAGCTCACATTCTGTTGTCATGAGTAGGAACATTCCATGCTGCCCCAATATCGACCCATCTTCTTCAGGTGTATCATAGAGTATGTTTTCCATCCTCTCTTAGGAGGATGGAACATTCTCTACCACTGTTGATCCATATTGAGAGCAAGGTCCTATGGCGGCCTACAAAGGGGTCTATTTTGTTATTCCTGATAGATATGACGGGAAACAATGGAGGGAAGGATTTATTTGAGGTCTAGGCCCATCAAGTCTGTTTGGGAAACTCAGGACTCCCTGATTAGGGCCCCAGCTGGTCCACAGGCCCCTTTAAATCAATCTTATGGATTTGAAGCAGTTGTAAATATGGTGTAAATATGCAGTGCTGATTTTCTGCTTGAGTCTTTCTCTAACTCCCCTCTTGCTCCTGTTGTCTATGTGTAATCATCAACCTTCAGGTAACAGGTTTCCTTTCTTTATCATAAATCACAGCTATTTGCTGATGAAATTTGTTGAGATGTTTAGTAATATTTGTTTTCTGGGGGAGATCTGACTTCTGAAGACTAGGTCACCATAACTCTGCCCTGGAATCCTCATACTTCATTTTATTTATTTGTTTATTTATTTTGCACCAGGGTTATCACTGGGGCTTGGTTATCACTGAGAGCATGCCAAATCCACTGCTCTAGTTGTCCTTTCCTACCCACCCACCATTTTCTTCTTTCTTTGATAGAGGCAGAGAGAATAAAGAGATGTACCTGCAGCACTGTTCCATGACCCTGATGCTTTCATCCTGCAGGTTGGAGCCAGAGGCTTAAACCAGGGTCCTTGAGCATGGTAATGTTTGCTTTCTATCAGGTGTGTTAGTTTATAGAACTGTTTCAGACTACAAATTTTCTTTTAATATTTTAAAAATGTAATAAGTATAATGTTCATTGCTTTCATTATTTTTACTCTTCATTAATTTAGAGAATTTTGGGTAGCTTTCTTCAGATATCTGTTGGTTAGATTAACATCATCTGTAAAGTGGGCTCAGGCGATCATATTTCCCACGCTCTGGCACATTTGCTTTCTAATTTTCCAGTCCTAACACTTAAATAATAATGTAGTGGAACATGAAATTCTTAACTCATGATTTTTCTGATTTTCTAAAATAAGTATCAGTTTATTTTTGTTTTGCTTTCTATATTAATTTAAAACTTTTTGATGCTGACCTTGTAAATTTCCTCTTGACGTTGTAAAGTTTGTTAGAGTCCTTCAAAATATTTTGTTTGCATGTGAATAGTTTAAGTAGTATATGTTTTGGGAGTTACATTTCTAAACTATTTTACTCAGTATTTGATCTACTTATCAAATGTAGATACAGGGTTTTTTTTTTTTTGTGTGTGTGTGTCTGTGAACTTCTAAAAAGACAGTTGAAAATGCTATTTCTATTTTATCTCATTATCTTCCCTCTTTAAGGTCTCCACTTATACTTATGTTGACTTTGCATTGCCTATTTTACATTTTCCTTTCTCTCAGACCTCTTTGACTTCTTTAAAACATTTTATTTTCAGTGTTATTTTAATTTCTTTCTTCAATGCTTCTCATTAATTTTCTTTCAAATATATTTTGAACATTATATAAATATAATATAATTTAAGTTATTTGTGATATAATGTTGTGATATTAGGATATGCTATTTATTGGGTCACAACAACTATTGTTTCATTTCTTCTTATTTTACCCCCTACTTTGATTTTGAGATTTGTGTTATATGTCTTCTTTAAATAGTGTGAGGATAAATCAGCTTTGATTTTTGAGTTACAATTTTCTTCAACTTCATGATTATTTTGGGGGGACAATTTTATGAATTGAAAAGTTATTAAACGTTCAGTTTTCTTTTCAAAGTAATTTTTTCTAGATGCCCCTGTTGGCTGGCTTGGCAGTTCAGAGTGATTCCCCAGATTTCTTGTCCAAGGTTGCCATCTCCTGTCAGAGTAGAAGATAACAGTTTCTTCAGTAGCTCTGGGGGTGGGCTAGGGACTAAGGGAGAGAGTTGCTAGGTAGAATATTAGAATAGTATGTCTTTAATTCTTTTCCTTTAAAATGTTTTCTGAAAGGATCCAAATTAACTCATTTTCTTTCACACTAGACTTAATAAGCTAGTCTTTTCCTCTCTTCGGTTCTATTTTCTTCCAGACCACATATATACAATTTTAAGTACCTCCCTATAGTCAGT